>NW_028169145.1:0-10000 GCF_963971535.1 Notolepis coatsorum | reverse complement strand
CGATTTACTGTAGCAGGAATTCATGTTGATAATCTGTCCATCCAGAACGAGCGCCGGGTGGGATTAGGTGGGCGCTAGCATTACGATGAAGAATATATACGTACCCACTGCCAGGCCCACCTACACACTGCTCATAATACACACTGCTCACATACACACTGCTCATAATACACACTGCTCACATACACACTGCTCACTAGGGCTGTCTTAAAGGGGAACTCCACTTTTTTTGGAAATTAGCTTATTTAACATCTTCCCTGGAGTTAGACAAGAAGATGCATACCTTTTTTGTCTCTGTGCGTGCATTTTAGCTTTGGGAATAGACGCTCCGTTAGCATAGCTTAGCTTCATCACTGGAAGTGAGGCAGGACAGTAGCCTTACAGTGCCTTACAGTGTATTGCAAGGTCTGACATTGACCAAACTTGATATGCATGACCTTGGTGGGCTCTAGGTCAACTCCTGAAAAGGGGGTCAATGTCAGACCTTGCAATCAAAAGTTAGGGGGCGCACTGAAATTATGGCAAGGGTTATTAGCCCCCTAACTTTGATTGCAAAGTCTGACATTGACCCCCTTTTCAGGAGTTGACCTAGAGCCCACCAAGGTCATGCATATCAAGTTTGGTCAATGTCAGACCTTGCAATACACTGTAAGGCACTGTAAGGCTACTGTCCTGCCTCACTTCCAGTGATGAAGCTAAGCTATGCTAACGGAGCGTCTATTCCCAAAGCTAAAATGCACGCACAGAGACAAAAAAAGGTATGCATCTTCTTGTCTAACTCCAGGGAAGATGTTAAATAAGCTAATTTCCAAAAAAAGTGGAGTTCCCCTTTAAATACTTCGAAGCTTCGTTCGATGGGCATGGGATTCGAATATGAAAATAAAATTAGATTATTGAAGAAAGAAAATTATAATAATGATTATTGTTAATTTCTTAAAATGTTTTGTGTGCAAAATCAACTCTGCCTCTCTTTGTTAACTACAACAAGCGATGCTGTTTGTTATTTAAGACGAGTGCTGTTTGTTATTTATTTAAGATGAGGTCGGACTCAGCGTTTCCGTTAGCCGGTAATTACCGGTATTTGACCGGCAAAATCTGTTGAAGTCCGACATATTTAATCTCTCCGGTCATAGTGTCCGGTGAAAATAGTTCCCTCTGGGCACAGTTTGATTATTTGAATTGTATTTGGATGGGCTGGAGTTGGGTGGCCTATGCGATGAACGAAACAATCATTGCGTTTGTTGTCGTTGCTTCGCTCAGCGAGAGCTTGCTGCTGGATTTGCGGAAGGCATGCAGCTGCAGACCCACAGAACCCACCAGCTTTGCTGGCACAGTGCGGTCCCCAGACCTGGAAAGCTGCTCTGCGGGTCTGCAGCTGGATGCTTCTTGCAAACTAACTGCGGCCGGCTCGCGCTGATAACAGCTTTCATTGTTGGACCGGCTGCTTGGTGGAGCAACGATGAAACGAATGTAATGATCGTTCGTCGCATGGGCTATTTAATTTTGGCCTGTTTTGGTACGGTTCAGGTGGTCAAGTTGTGCTTGGAGGGAGTTGTTTTCACCGGACATTATGACCAGCACCAAGTCGTTGGGAGGTGGAGATATACATCACGCAAACCCACGATAATGTTGCCGTCTCTCTCTGCAAATTTCTCAGTTCTTCGCTTGATATAATTAATACAAATGTCCAATATAACGGAATTCGTTAGCTCATAAAAATGTGATTATAACAGACTGCTGTTTAGTGTCGGACCGACTGCCCACATACGCGGTCTATTTTATTTCAAGTCAGCAGCAGCACGGAGTATCGAGGGACTTATTTTATTTGGAATATATTAATGACTGTATACGCAAAAGTAGCCTATAGTTTTAAGTAATAATATTATAAATCTACATGCCTTGAGGATGACATTCTTTATTCAATTGTTTTAAAGCTCAATAAACTATGACCGGAATTAATCTCATTTGTCCGGTAGATTGAAATCTTGCAGGTCACGGAGACCGGCAACAATTTTTTCTAACGGAAACCCTGGTCGGACTCAGCACTGACAGATTTGTGTTCATTGTGCTGCTTTTATAATAAAGCCTCAAATGACGGCTTACAATATTTCATGAAAGCAAAGTGTTTCGTTTGTCTAAGATTTAAAAAGGTTTTTAAACTTTACAGCACTGACAAAGTTGAACAAAGTGCCGTACAAGTCCCACAACATAAAAAAAAAAAAAAAAAAATTAAGAAATTAAATGTTTTATTTATTTTTTTATTAATCTCGAAGCTTCGAATTAATTAAAATCGAATCTCGGCCCAGAAGCTTTGAATTCCAAAAAAAAAATTGAAGGTCAGCCCTACTGCTCACATACACACTGCTCACATACACACTGCTCACATACACACTGCTGCTCACATACACACTGCTGACATACACACTGCTCACATACACACTGCTCTCTCTCTCTGTCTCTCTATGTGTCTCTCTGTGTCTCTCTCTCTCTCTGTCTCTCTATGTGTCTCTCTCTGTGTCTCTCTCTGTCTCTCTCTGTCTCTGTCTCTCTGTCTCTGTGTCTCTCTCTCTCTCTCTGTGCGTCTCTCTCTCTCTGTCTCTCTCTGTCTCTCTCTCTCTCTGTCTCTCTCTCTCCTCTCTCTCTCTCTCTCTCTCTCTCTCTCTCTCTCTCTCTCTCTCTCTCTCTCTCTCTGTCTCTCTCTCTCTCTCTCGCTCTCTCGCTCTCTGTCTCTCTGCGTCTCTCCCTGACACACATGCTCTCATCATATCTGACTCCCAGCCCCTCAGACAGCTCACTTACATGAAACTGAGAGCTGAAATGTGAACCAGCCAACATATGACCAGCTAACCATAAATCACCCTCTGTACTTTCACATGTTCATTGTAGATATAGGCTCCGTCACGGACTGCGAGCACACACACACACACACACACACACACACACACACACACACACACACACTACACACACACACACACACACACACACCAAACCTTCACCATTCCCTTTCTGTTATTGTACTGAGAACGTCAAAACCACCCCCTCCCCCATCATTCATTTCCTTTACCGTCAGCAGCACAACCAAGGGTGCTCACCTGGGAGTGTTACATGATGCATTCATATTATCATACATACTATACAATATATCGTATCGTGAGGCCTCTGGTGATTCCCACCCCTAATATTTATTATATCATGGTTGTGGTTTTTATCGGTGTTGCTATTTGCTGGGTAGGTTAATTAATGATGTGTGGCACCTGTGTAGGAAGTTGTTAATTAATGATGTGTGGCACCTGTGTAGGAAGTTGTTAATTAATGATGTGTGGCACCTGTGTAGGAAGTTGTTCATTAATGATGTGTAGCACCTGTGTAGGAAGTTGTTAATTAATGATGTGTAGCACCTGTGTAGGAAGTTGTTAGTTAATGATGTGTGGCACCTGTGTAGGAAGTTGTTCATTAATGATGTGTAGCACCTGTGTAGGTAGTTGTTAATTAATGATGTGTGGCACCTGTGTAGGTAGTTGTTAATTAATGATGTGTAGCACCTGTGTAGGTAGTTGTTAATTAATGATGTGTGGCTAGAGCTGCCGCGGTATTGATGTTTTCCTTACCGCACACATTTGCAATATATTTCCTACCGCCGCGGTATTACCGCACACACACAAAAAAAAAAGTTTTAATGCATTTTTTTTGTAGTCTACTCTTTATATAGCATATAGCCTGCCTCTAGTCTAAATGTCTATCTTTAGAGGATGACTTTGCAGCATGAATATTGTTTGGGATTCGGCATGCACGCATTCGTTATTAAAAGTGAAACACTGATTCGAAGTCTCCCCTCGGTGTCGCGCCCGCCGGTTACCCCCCCGACCCTTTCTTCTTCTTATTATTATAACGTTACTACTTATGATTACAAAGGCATTCGATTTGTGGCATTAACGTTAGTATAGTTACACGTTCGTATTTACCGGACCACATAGCAAGGCAAGCGTTACTCAATTAATATCTAAGTTCCTTTCTTTGCTCAGAGCGTGCCGAGTTGTACCCATTCTGCGGTCTGTTAATAAAGTTTTCAATCAGACAAGTGTATAGAACGAAGGGCTTTTATTATAACATTTCGTTGCAGTAAAATCATTATGCCTCGTTCCCTGAGGAGCGACGGTACGTCGGTAATACACTCCGGTCTCCGGTGGGAGCTAACGTATATTAGCCGTGTTGTGACTGAGCTCTGATCAATGGCTGAGATTCAGGAAGTAAAAGCACTGCAAGACGATCCAACGTGTGAAGCGTCTCTCTTCTGACCAATCAGTGGTCTGCAATGTTTCATGTGACTTTTCTGGTACCCAATAGGGTCGCTTGGAATCTCGACAGAGAAGTAGGGTATATCTGCAGAGCCGCAAGCCCAACGAGAGCGTAATAATAATAATAATATAATAAAAAACAGCGGTGATGCCGGTATTCAGCCCAACGCTGCGGTGGGCATGATGTAACAGCGATACCGCGGTAATACCGATACCGCGGCAGCTCTATGTGTGGCACCTGTGTAGGTAGTTGTTAATTAATGATGTGGCACCTGTGTAGGAAGTTGTTAATTAATGATGTGTGGCACCTGTGTAGGAAGTTGTTAATTAATGATGTGTGGCACCTGTGTAGGAAGTTGTTCATTAGTGATGTGTGGCACCTGTGTAGGTAGTTGTTAATTAATGATGTGTGGCACCTGTGTAGGTAGTTGTTAATTAATGATGTGTGGCACCTGTTTAGGTAGTTGTTAATTAATGATGTGTGGCACCTGTGTAGGTAGTTGTTAATTAATGATGTGTGGCACCTGTGTAGGTAGTTGTTAATTAATGATGTGTGGCACCTGTGTAGGAAGTTGTTCATTAATGATGTGTGGCACCTGTGTAGGAAGTTGTTAATTAATGATGTGTGGCACCTGTGTAGGAAGTTGTTAATTAATGATGTGTGGCACCTGTGTAGGAAGTTGTTAATTAATGTGTGGCACCTGTGTAGGTAGTTGTTAATTAATGATGTGTGGCACCTGTGTAGGAAGTTGTTAGTTAATGATGTGTGGCACCTGTGTAGGAAGTTGTTAATTAATGATGTGTGGCACCTGTGTAGGAAGTTGTTAATTAATGATGTGTGGCACCTGTGTAGGAAGTTGTTAGTTAATGATGTGTGGCACCTGTGTAGGAAGTTGTTAGTTAATGATGTGTAGCACCTGTGTAGGAAGTAGTTGATTAATGATGTGTGGCACCTGTGTAGGAAGTTGTTAGTTAATGATGTGTGGCACCTGTGTAGGAAGTTGTTAATTAATGATGTGTGGCACCTGTGTAGGAAGTTGTTAATTAATGATATGTGGCACCTGTGTAGGAAGTTGTTAATTAATGATGTGTGGCACCTGTGTAGGAAGTTGTTAGTTAATGATGTGTAGCACCTGTGTAGGAAGTAGTTGATTAATGATGTGTGGCACCTGTGTGAAGCCTGATGTGAGGCTATACCAGGTGTACATGAGGGCCGTTTTGGTCGAGCAGAGGAGTCTTCACCTGCTCAGTTACGAAGTAGGTAACATGGTGAAGTTCCGTGAGTGTTTTGTTAGTTCTGTGTATTATGTAAGGGATAATGTATAGCTACGAGGTCATTGTTGCAAAATAATTGGCCGACACAGAGTTTAGAACACAGAGGCGCAGCCGAGGTGTTCTAAACGTCAGTGAAGGTCAATTATTTTGCGACAATGATCCAGTATAGCTATACATTATCCCGCTTATTACATGGCTAACTTACTAACAATATACCTAATTCATTTTACACCATCGACGAGACGAGATCAAATGCAGACGCAGTTCTGTTCTGTCGCTCCGCGCTGTCATCGCCGGCAGCCGGCAGGTGTGTCTGATTGGCTGCACTGATGCAGTGTGTGTCAGTGGGCTTGATTGCTCCAGCTGCGAACAGCGGTCATTATTGCTCGGCAGCGGTCCGTTATCGAGTAATAACGGACCTCTGCCGAGCGCTATTGACCAATCACAATCAAGCATTTCGGCGAATGTTAAAACGGCATGTAATATTGTGAGTTATTGTGCAACTCATTTTGTATTGCAGTAGGTATAGTGTATTTTGTTTTGTTATTTCGCTTGTGTCACTGTTTTTAAAATAACGTCACCTCTGCACCGCGAGAGCCCGGCGAATAAATAACACCAACAACACTTTTTTTACGACTACACCATTGTTTGTGAGAGTTTTCCAAGGGAGTTCTAGAGAGAACCCCGCCATATATATATATATATATATATATATATATATATATATATATATTATACAGTACACAGAGAGGAGGGGCTAAGTGGGTACCAGGCCTAGCAGGGTAAACGCCCGTCCCCCGCTGGTAGATTCCCAATCCGAGTCGTGTATTTTTAGCTAGTCGACGACCACATCTCAACATCTATCATGTTTGTTAGCCGTCATCGTGATGCCAGCGATGTATGCATGTATTTATTATTTATGTACGACATGTTGACTTATATTTGTCTCTGCTGTCAACTGGCTGTAAATTGGCAATAAATGCAGGGCTTTCCCTAAACAACAGAACGGGATAGGAATGGGATAGGGGCACACAGCGCCACTATGACGACATGCCAGAGTCACCACGTGGTTTAAAAATATTAATAATAATAATAATAATAATAATAATAATAATAATAATAATAATAATAATAATAATAATAATAATAATAATAATAATAATAATAATAATAATAAAATAAAATAAAAGTTTAAGTTAAAGAAATCATTCCCAGTGAAAGCTTGGATCCAGCTTAGAAACGGATACACCATTGTCTAACACAGGGCTTCTCAAACTTTTTTATACCACAACCCCATTTTATTTAGGATTCTTTTTGGCGACCCCACACTTAATGTATCACGTAATTTCAACGTGGAATTAAGGAATATCAAAATAAAAGCACACGTTGTTGAACTTGTTGACCATGCATATTTATTAGAAAATTTATTACTGCACTATGTTATCAATACACGTTTATAAAATGAGGCATATTTAGCCAAAATATGTTGCCAGAACATATGCCAGTTGCGCATCCTACCCACGACCCCACTTTGGGTCGCGACCCGTAGTTTGAGAGCCGCTGGTCTAATACATGTGTGTGTTTCGTGTTCAACATTAAACTATTGTGCAACCGTATACACTGTAAATGGTGCATTTATATAACAGCTTTTATCCAAAGCTATTTACAATATTGTTCCTCACATTTTACCCACTCACTCACACATTCACACACCGACGGAGGAGAGGCGGCCATGCGAGGTGCCAACCTGCTCATCGGGAGCAGTTAGGGGGTTAAGTGTCTTGTTGCTCAAGGACACATCGACACGCTGCCCGGGGAAGGAGCGGGAATCGAACCGGGAACCTTCCGACTACCAGACGACCGCTCTACCTCCTGAGCCACTGTCGCTGATCGCACCCCTGTACTTAATGTTTTTAAGTTGCAGGAAATTACTGCTATCTTTATTGCAATTGTCTTTGCCTCCCGGAATGGGGGGCTTCGCCTCCTCCGGACCCCCAAGTTGTTGTGACTCAGCGCCGTCTTGTTTGAACATCCTGGGGAAAAGCACATCGCTTGTATTTAAATTGTAAAAAAAATTATTTGTTAAGTATTGTGTGATTTTGTGTGAAGGGCGGACTAGCAACATAAGATTTTCATTGTCTGGCAAAGTGTCTGTTGCACACTGCAAGCTCTCCAACTCTCTCTCTCTCCCTCACTCTCTCTCCAACTCCCTCTCTCTCCCTCTCTCTCTCTCTCCCTCTCCCCATCCCTCTATCTCCCTCTCTTCCTCTCTCTCTCTCTCTCTCTCTCCCTCCCTCTCCCTCTCTCTTTCTCTCTCCATCTCTCTCTCCCTCTCTCTCCCTCCCTCTCTCCTCTCTCTCCCTCCCTCTCTCTTTCTCTCTCCCTCCCTCTCTCTCTCCAACTCTCTCTCTCCCTCTCTCTCTCCCTCTCTCTCTCTCTCTCTATCTCTCTCTCTCCATCTCTCTCTCTCTCCAACTCTCTCTCTCCCTCTCTTTCCCTCCCTCTCTCCTCTCTCTTTCTCTCTCCATCCTCTCTCTCTCCCTCTCCCTCTCTCTCTCTCCAACTCAATTCAATTCAATTCAATTCAACTCTCTCTCTCCCTCTCCCTCTCTCCTTTCTCCCTCCCTCCCTCTCTCCCTCCCTCCCTCCCTCCCTCTCCCTTCCTCCCTCTCTCTCTCTCCCTCCCTCCCTCCCTCCCTCCCTCCCTCCCTCCCTCCCTCCCTCCCTCTCTCCATCAAGGTTTCTATTTACAGAGCGCTGTTTTCCAGCAATACTCACAGCTGGGAGCTGCTGCCCAGTACAGCCTCTCTGTTGACCTGGAGCTGCTGCCCAGTACAGCCTCTCTGTTGACCTGGGAGCTGCTGCCCAGTACAGCCTCTCTGTTGACCTGGGAGCTGCTGCCCAGTACAGCCTCTCTGTTGACTGGGCCAGGCTGGAGCTGCTGCCCAGTACAGCCTCTCTGTTGACCTGGGAGCTGCTGCCCAGTATAGCCTCTCTGTTGAGCCAGCGGTCAACTTCTGGTCACAAGCCCACTCCTCTAACCATTAGGCTCACTCACTCACTCATTCTCTCACTCACTCACTCACTCACTCACTCACTCACTCACTCACTCACTCACTCACTCACTCACTCACTCACTCACTCACTCACTCACTCACTCACTCACTCACTCACTCACTCATTCTCTCACTCACTCACTCACTCACTCACTCACTCACTCACTCACTCACTCATTCTCTCACTCACTCACTCACTCTCTCACTCACTCACTCACTCACTCACTCACTCACTCACTCACTCACTCACTCACTCTTTCACTCACTCACTCGCTCATTCTCTCACTCTCTCACTCTCTCACCCACTCACAGGCGTGGCACTGCTTCACTCTACCGGTGTCACAAGCCCACTCCTCTAACCATTAGGCCGCTGTCCCCCTCGTCTGTCTGGAGGAGAGAGAGCAGAGAGAGACGGTGAGGTTCGCAGGGAACCGGTTGTGTCCTGTCCTGAGTCCTCACCTCACATAACCGGTTTCCTGCGAACTTCACCGGAGGTCGGAGAGGTCAGCTCAGGTCACCCGGGGTCACCCGGGGGTCGGTCACCTGCTTCTCGCTCGTGCAGATTCTTTCCCCCCGGTCGTCGTGCTGAGTCACATTCCACCACCGTGTAAAACCTTCTACATTCACTGACTGCACACACTCACTTTAAACACTCACTTTAGACACTTTTAAAACACTTTTTAGGCATCCTGTTCGAGCCTAGTCTCCAGCATTCGTTGCGAGCGCCTTGCCCACTGCGCCACTTAGCCGCCCATATTTGATCTATTTATTACTAAAAGATCTCTACCTCATTTGGGATTTTTTTTTGCATTTGGTACTTTTGTTTTGTAGATTTTGTATCGTGTTTGGTCTTTATTCATTTTGTTACTGTATGACGCACAATCTTACGGGGCTCACACAGAACCAAGCATTGCACTGTAATGTACCTTACTGTAAATGGTGAATGGTGCATTTATATAACGGCTTTTATCCAAAGCGCTTTACAATTTTGTTCCTCACATTCACACACCGACGGCGGAGGCGACCCTGCGAGGTGCCGACCTGCTCATCGGGAGCAGCAGTTAGGGGGTTAAGTATCTCGCTCAAGAAGGACACTTCGACTCGCTGCCCGGAGGAGTGGGATTTTAATAACCGGAACCTCCGGATTACCAGACGACTGCTCTACGTCCCGAGCCACTGTCCGTCCGTCCATCCGTCCATCAATCTGACATCCTTGAAATCTGACCGGTTCACATGCACACACACGCACACACATGCACACGCTAAGCGTTTGATGTGTGCTTAAGCAAATGCCAACAAAGGGGGGGGGGGGGGGTTCTCCCTGCACGGTCTGGCACCTGTTGTTGGCTCAGCGCTGTCCGCTGGACAGGA
>NW_028169146.1:0-1000 GCF_963971535.1 Notolepis coatsorum | reverse complement strand
CTCCTCTCCACTCTCCTCTCTCCTCTCCTTATCTCTCTTCTCTCCTCTCCACACTCATGCTCTCCACTCTCCTCTCTCCCACCCCCACCTCTTCCTCCCTTCTCTCACTCTCTTCTCTCGCTCCCATCCTCCTCTCTTCTCTTTCTCTCCCCCTCCTCTCTCCCTCTCCTACCCTCTCCTTTCTCTCTCTCCTCTCCCCCTCTCCTCTCCTCCCTCCTCCCTCTTCTCTCCCCCTCTCCTCTCTCCTCTCCTCCCACCCTCTCCTTTCTCTCTCTCCTCTCTCTCTCCTCTCCCCCTCCTCCCTCTTCTCTCTCTCCTCTCCCCCTCCTCCCTCTTCTCTCCCCCTCTCCTCTCCTCCCACCCTCTCCTTTATCTCTCTCCTCTCCCCCTCCTCCCTCTTCTCTCTCTTCTCCCCCCCCTCCTCTATCCAGCTCCCAGACAGACCAGTAAGCGGAGTTCCCTGGAGGAGGTGATGGATTTACTGTCAGTGGGTGTCCTGAGGGGCGGGGCTGGGTTTCTGAGGGCCAGTGGAGACATGCTTAAAGGAACCAGCTCAGTCAGCAAGGACATCCGCATTGGCATCACCCAGGTATAGTGTCCTATACTTCAGGGGTCAAAGGTGACTGACCTCATGGTAGTAATACCACCAAATTACCTTGTTCCTCATGGTAGTAATACCTGTCTGTCTGTCTGTCTCTCTCCCCCCCCCCCCTCTCTCTCTCTCTCTCTCTCTCTGTCTCTCTCTCCCCCCTCTCTCTCTCTCTCTTTCTCCTCCCCTCTCTCTCTCTCCCCCCCCTCTCTCTCTCTCTCCCCCCCCTCTCTCTCTCTCTCTCTCTCCCCCTCTCCTCTCTCTCTCCCCCCCCCCCTCTCCTCTCTCTCTCCTCCCCTCTCTCTCTCCCCCCCCTCTCTCTCTCTCTCTCTCTCTCTCTCCCCCTCTCCTCTCTCTCCCCCCCTCTCCTCTCTCTCTCCTCCCCTCTCTCTCTCTCCCCCCCCTCTCTCT
>NW_028169147.1:25000-29066 GCF_963971535.1 Notolepis coatsorum | reverse complement strand
CTTAACAATTGTGTGTATTGAGCCGTACTGTACTTACACATTCTGCAATCTGTTAATAACATTTTCAATCAATCAAAAAAAATGCAATCTGTGCACACGTAAGATAAAACCCTTGGGTCAGAATCAGCGTAATCTAGGTGTCGCTTTCTATTTTTCTCCCATCCCAATTTCGTATCGTCCAATTCTCCCCTCCCCTGTCTCGAACGTTGTTAGGCCATGCCTCCCACAAGCCGGTTGCAATGTGGACTAAGCCTTACATCACGTGTCCCTCCGGTACTCGAGGAAGCAGCAGTCGCATCTTTTCACCTGCACAGCGCGATCTCTCAGCGTCGGGGGTCTGCGTTTGGAGGGCACGCTGCCCCCGTCGCTTCCTGATTCTGCTGCGCAGGCGCACCAACCAACCTGTAGGAGTCGCTGTCCACAACGTCCGATCCCCACCCATCAGCTTCCCACCCCCTAATACTGCCAATTGTATTAGTATGAACGACCAGCCAAGCTGATAGCAATGCGGAGAGCTGGGCTCGAACCCAGCGTCTCCTGCATTGGTGGTGAGCGCCTTGCCCACTGCACCACCTAGCCGCCCGGATTTATGTATTTATGTTGAGTTCTGCCTGTATACATTGTGCCTGCCAGCCTGCCAAATTGGGTTTGTGGCATCAGTTCCCGTTGCTCACCATGTGACATACTTAGCTACTGAATGGGTAACGGGACTGATGACAGCAGGTGTGTTTGGTTACCGGCAGAGCCTAACAGTTTTTGACCATCACGTCACGTCGACACGGCACGTTGTTTGGTTATCGTTTTGTTTGTAGTGTATAGTGTTTGTTTGTTCTTTTGAAGGTATTTGCGTTTACTCATATCACACGCAAACTGTGCATTCGGTAATTATGTGGTAAATAAACCCAGTTGGGGTGTTATTGGAATGGACCTTGTGGACATTCATCCTTTCACCAGACGATTACCCAGCACGAGCAACAGACGCGTCAACTATATGTTTTAGCCGGTATCAGCCTCCTCAGGGCTTTATAGATTTATTGTTTTTGTGGGCGGCTACGTGGCGTAGTGGGCAAGGCGCTCGCCACGAATGACGGAGACGCTGGGCTTGCTGTTCGAGCCCAGCGCTCACATTGCTTTCAGTTTAGCTGGTCGTTCATACTAATACACATTGGCCGTATTAGGGGGTGGGAAACTGATGGGTGGGGATCGGGCGTTGTGGACAGCGACTCCTACAGGTCGGTTGGTGCGCCTGCGCAGTAGAATCAGGAAGTGTCGGGGGCAGCGTGAGCCTCCCACACGTTACTCCTCGCCACTGAGAGATCGAGCTGCGCAGGTGAAAAGATGCGACTGCTGTTACCTCAAGTACCGGAGGGGACTTGTGCTATGTATGACTTAGTCCACATTGCAGCCGGCTTGTGGGAGGCAAGAAACAGCGTTCGTGACAGGGGAGGGTTGAATTGGATGATACGAAATTGGGATAGGAGAAAATATAGAAAATGGGAGAAAAAGTGGATAAAAAAAAAAAGATTTATTGTTTTTGTTTAGTCAAGTTAGGCCCTTACAGTAACAGTTCAATAACAATCTTTTCTTTCTCAAATGAAGGTGGCATAATGTGGCATACTTTTCCTTATCTCCTTTCTACTACTACTCTTAGTACTACTACTAGTACTCTTCTCAGCAGGATGTGTCTTATTCCCATCTCTGCGTCGTCTACCACATGGCACCTCTGAACAGGCACTTCCTTTACAGACGCTCCAGTGAATCAGTTGATGAAAATAGAAATCTGATATTTAACCATCCAGCCGTTCAGATGGATTTTGGGAATCTAGGCAGCTTGGATCGCTGTGACAAATACCTGCAAATGTCAGGGAACACGTTGTGTTGGGATGTGGAAAAACGAGTATCGATCCAATCTTTTTTCCTGAAACTATTGCCTACATGCCTGACTTGACACCCGAGGTTTGAGGTAGACTTAGAGGGAACATATAGCTACTGCTGCCTGTGCGCCTCTTGGTAATGACACCTGACAATTGGCAATTGTGCACCAAAAGCATAATGAGCCCACCTGCGGTGAGAAATGATTGAGTTATTTGCCTTAGGTTACATGTATTTTCATCTTCAAAAGCCTGATGAAAGAAAGTAGGCTTTCTCTCTCCATGTTGCTTAGCCCATCGTTGTTCCCAAGGGACCGCTGACGGGAATTAGCAGAACACAATTGCTAGGGATATAAGGCATCATCAATCACGGCTATTTGTTTGTACAACATAATTGTTTTGTTTGTATCAGGTACCAAGAAAATAGACATCGTAAATATCTCCCCCTACACATTAACACATAATTTGAAACTAGTCAAGTCTCTCTCTCTCTCTCTCTCTCTCTCTCTCTCTCTCTCTCTCTCTCTCTCTCTCTCTCTCTCTCTCTCTCTCTCTCTCTATCTCTCTCTCTCTCTCTCTCTCTCTCTCTCTCTCTCTCTCTCTCTCTCTCTCTCTCTCTCTCTCTCTCTCTCTCTCTCTCTCTCTCTCTCTCTTCCTTCCAGTATCACCAAGCTGCACCTGCTGTCATTTGCACAGTGATGTGTATTTATATAAACCCTGACATTCGATGGATCCTCTTCCGTGAACCCTCCCCCCATCCCTGCAGCCATATTGAACTGTCACATGATATAAGAGGCAGGAGGAGTCTGACATTTAGCTGTCCCCCCCCCCCAGGCCCCTGCCTCTGCCTCGGGCCCCTGCCTCCACCCCCTGCCTCCCACAACAGTACAGTGTTCCCCAGGCCCCAGACTCACGCACCGCTGCGCTCCCCTTGTTGTTGTTTTTTTACTTTTTACTTTACTTTCCCCCATGTTTACAACAAAAGAACGTAACAGATAAAAACCCTAGATCCCGGCTCTGTTCGAGCCACTATCTTCACAAGGACACATTTCGGCCTCTCAGAACTCCTGCCCGTTTAATGATGTTTAGCTCACTCGTCGTTAGTAGAAACACATTATCGTTTCGCTCACTCTGAAGTGTTTGTTTTGCGTTAAGGACGGGGACAATAAAGTTTTATGTTTGGGGCTGCCTAGATTTTTTCCTTACAGCACAAATTAGCGAAGACATTCAAACCGCCGCGGTAACCACAAAAAAATTATAAAAATGTATCTTAAAATTATTGGTTCCTAAATAAACTTTTCGAATGCATTTATTTCTGTAGTAGTCTATTCTTTATAGCCTCTAGTCTAATGTTAAATGTCCAATGTTGTCATTAATAGAGGACGACTTTGCAGCAGGAATATTGGTTGAAAACAGCTGGTTGAAACTGCTGTTCTTGAAACTGCTGGTCGCGGTAGCTGACGTATACAATAACCAACTAGGAATTAATTGACTGTGTGTCCTATCTATTCTAACAGATAATAATGTCATGGAATCGTTACTTTGTTCAACCCGTGGCCAGCGAATTAACACCAGCTAGTGATGGATTTGGTTATTACATGGGGCTCACTCAAGAGTTAAACTGTTCAGTGCTCAGCCCTATCGTTAAGAGATATTCCTTTATTGATCCCCTTGGGGAAATTCAGGTAGCCAACAGTTTAATCCCTAACGTTATGTGTAGCTGGCTATCGTTCAACACATACCATAACAAGGCCCAGGAGTACATTTCAGCGTATTCTACCAGGTGCTGCTTGGCGCTTTCTACCAACCTGTTACAGACCCGAGTTTACCCAGCAAATAGACGGAGCCAACTTGCTAATGTTTACATGGGCAGCTGCGCTCAGACACACACACACACACACACACACACGCACACACACACACACACACACACACGCACGCACACACACACACACACACACACACACACACACACACACACACACACACACACACACACACACACACACACACACACACACACACACACACATGCTCACACACACACACACATGCTCACACTAACATGCACAAGAAGGAACACACACACAAACACAAATACAAGTGCACATACACACACACCTACACACACACACGCACGCACACACACACACACACACACACACACACACACACACACACACACACACACACAC
>NW_028169147.1:7500-22500 GCF_963971535.1 Notolepis coatsorum | reverse complement strand
ATAAAAACATAAAAACATAAAAAGATAAAAGCACACAATAAAAACATATACAATATGTCACATAAAAAAGGCAGGTCTCTCAAAACTGTTTAAAAACCAAAAGCCAAAGCAAATAAATGTGTTTTGAGGCGTGATTTAAACACCTGCAGAGTGGGGGCCTGCCTAACACGCAGTGGCAGCTCATTCCAGAGCGTTGGGGCTGCCACAGCGAACGCACGGTCCCCCCCTAAGCTTCAGCCTGGACTTGGGAACAGCCAAGAGGAGCTGATCGGAGGACCTGAGGGACCTTGGAGGAACATAAGGTTCCAGCACGTCCGAGAGGTAGCCCGGTGCCAAGCCGTTTCAAACATTTAAAAGCAAACAGTAAAACCTTAACATCAATCTTAATGATGGGGAACACATGGTGGCCCTCGCCGCCTGTGAAATGGAAGTGAGCTGAGCGGCTGCCACCTTAGTCAATAGTTGCGAGGTGAAGTGCCTCAGAAGCGTCCAAGTACAGTACGCTCCAACCTTTTTGTTTTTTGGCTGCGGGCACATGCGTTGCAGACGACAGCAGGGTGAAGGATGACCACCGCCTCTGTTGGCGGAACCGGTGCACTATTCCCTGCCAGGCTGGAGCTAAAACATGCTGCTGACGTTACCTTCCCAGACTGGTTTCAGGGTCACTCTGCCTTGCTGTCAACTAGGGCTGACCCCTATTCGTCGAATAGTCAACTAATCGGTCGAAAGGAGCCGTAGTCGACTGCCAACCTCTTAGTCGAATACAACATTTTTTAAATAAAAATTCAAATAAAATTATAAAAGAATATATATATATATTTTTTTGTATTATTCTTTCCAAAAGAAAAGAGGCCTAGAAGCGTGGCTAACTCTAATGGCACGCATACCAGAGGCTAACTGCCTAAGAAAACAGGCACAGAGGCACTGAAAGAGGATTTCACCCATGATCTAATGAACACACTAGAAGACTAGACAAATATCAAGATGTATCCATCAGTGGACCAATTGCATGCTTTTGCAGAGGACAAGAAGCCGTCAGTCGACTCCTTCAGACATTAAGCACCCCCCACAGCCCAAATGGAATGATAAAAAAAAATTATAATAAAATAAAATAAAAATATATTGTACTTTTCTTTTCTTTTTTTCTTTTCTTTTTTGTCGACTAATAGTCGACTAACCGCAAATGTTGGCCAATCATAGTCGACTATCCAAATCCTTAGTCGGGGACAGCCCTACTGTCAACACACACCACCGATGTCAGCCCAGTAACTACTGGTGGTAACCATACTGGTTGATAGGATAACAGTGTGTTTGTTCACCTCAATTACCAGTACACGTGGGACGTCTACCATAGGTTCGTTGTTATAGGCTTGTTAAGGAAATACAAAACCAATATTATTGTTGTCCTCCAAAGAATTTCTTTTACTGTTTTACTGTAACTGACGTTGTCAGTTGTGACTATGTTTTTATGACCCTGGGCCTGGGGTCAAGAGAACTATTTAACCACTTAATGTTCTGTCGCATGTCGTGACACATTTTACAGCCGCGTCATGCTGTGTTATTATCTCTCAACCAACACATCGGTTGAAACCATTTGATTGACACACCGCTGGACCTATTACGTGCTTCCAATCTCGGGTTATAAGACCAAACAGCCAACGAACGTCAGTTTAGAAAAAGTGACCACCTCCGGTCTTTCAATGACCAGACAAATCACCACTGACGCTGAAAATGATTGACTGTTTGTGTAGCCAATGACATTCTGAAAAGAATGACATCTTACTTGAGTTGGTTTTCTGAGACCGAGAAGCGGTGAAAGCGGTAAAAGCGTACCGTACGCAAGAGAATGAACATGCGCCTTTTATAACTTTGGACATACTTTGGACATGTTCTAGGTAAGACTTCAGGCTATGGCCCCAGCAGTGTTTTCAGCTAATAACTATAGAGTAGATAGATCTGCAGACATCTGTTACCTCTTAACTGGCAACGGCCCGTATACGGGCCCTCTTGAAGACGATTTGCCCACCGGTGCCACTTTGCCGACCTCTAGCGGCTCGGGTGTGCATATATTTTAATAAAATATATATTGCATTAAAGCCCTATTTGTTGCCCGTCGATTTCCGTTTCAGGCGACGAAATCCATTCAGCGCTTCTCGAGTTACATGCCGATATGTGAGGCGCGTGCCGAAGTACGCAGCAGACCTTTCTTTTTTTCAAATACCACCTGCGACTCCCGAGGCTCTACCTTCGTCAATCATTTGGCGATCTCAAATATTATTGGACAGGGTTGTAACCAATTAGTCTGGCTTTCCAATGATACCCCACCTGGGAATGAGAAAATCAGGGATCTAGGTGAAAAGTCACAGAATGCATTGGAGTCAATGAGGAAATCGTTTCCTGCAGCCTTTTCTTTGTTCTCACTTTTGACCAAAATCACACTGGAAACTGGGAAAATGTGTTGTTCTCAAGTTTCTCACACTTTTATACAGTGTGATTTTGCATTATTCATCAGTGCATACTTTTTATGAATCTTGTTATTGTGTCTTTAAGAGTCCAGGTTTGGGAATTTTAATGGTGTATGACATGATACCAAAAAAAGAAATAATAATAAATAAACAAACTCACACATATGAAATAATTGTTTCGTGAGACACCCCCCCCCAACCCCCCCCCACCCGCAAGGAGGCTCCGCTCCACGTTCTTAACATGCAACACATCACAGGAATGATTAATGGACCCTGCTGGAAATGTTGTTACACGTTCTGCCAAAAGCAAGACCACCTGCCCAATTATTAACAATTGCTTTGACAAAAACAGCCCTAATATTTTACAGATCCGTTTGTTTTCTGCATGAAACGATTGCCCCGCTCACCCAGGAAGCAGTCAAGCAGATAGCCATCTCTGTTCCAGAATACCTATCAACATGTTGCAGCGTCAGGCTTATGTCAAGTTCATCTCCTCTCCAGCCTCCACAACAACAAACCCAATCCAATAACTAATTAGCCAGCTCCATGAATTGCTGTCCCAGGGAAGCCAGAGAGACAGGACACAGTCCCAGCCAAGGACTGAGAGTGTTCCCTCCATCCATCTACCCCGCTCTGCAAGTCCCTACTTGGTTTGCTTGATTCCTGCCCAGATGTTTCATGTGTTGTTGTGCGTGTGTGTGTGTGTGTGTGTGTGTGTGTGTGTGTGTGTGTGTGTGTGTGTGTGTGTGTGTGTGTGTGTGTGTGTGTGTGTGTGTGTGTGTGTGTGTGTGTGTGTGTGTGTGTGTGTGTGTGTGTGTGTGTGTGTGTGTGTGTGTGTGTGTGTGTGTGTGTGTGTGTGTGTGTGTGTGTGTGTGTGTGTGTGCGTGCGTGCGTGCGTGTGTATACGTGCATGCATGAAAGAGGGTGTGTGTGCATGCATGTATATGCGTGTGTGTTTGATGGTGTGTGTGTGTGTGTGTGTGTGTGTGTGTGTGTGGGGGGGGGGGGGGGGCGTGTGTGTGTGTGTGTGCGTGCGTGCGTGCGTGCGTGTGTGTGTGTGTAAGCACATATTGTAGAGTACATAGGGCACTTAGCTAATAAAGTCATTGTCATCTCTCTCTCTCTCTCTCTCTTGCTCTCTCTTTCTGCAGAGGCACAGACACAACACACACAGATACCACGTACACACTCTGTCCTTGGGCAAGGGTCAGTAGTAACGCCCCATCCTATTCTCCACCAGTTAAATTAGCAGTGTGAATGGCAAACACATGGACTCGCCTCCCATTCATTTCTTCCGAGATACACAGAGTTGAATCTAGATCAAGGCTGTCACCTACATTCTAACTCTCTCCTCCAAACGGCAGCCGACACGACTCCGCGACTCATAATCACATCTTAAAGGGGAACTATTTTACTATTTCTTTCACTATTTGGGCACTTTTACACAATTCCTGTGAGTCTATGGAACACCTCTGTAATTTTTTATTTTTTTTTATTCATTGTTTTGTATTTCTAATCAAGTCCTCAAAAACAGCATTTTTCTACCTCAAGATCTCGAGCCGTTTTGAGCCACTGTGTGCAGCTCATCATGTACCTGATGCCACACAGCCACATTATCATGCAGCTGTGTCTCTCTGACATCACAAATCATCACATTTTCAGATGACTCAGTTCAGTGAGGGTGAATATTGTGAGAGGAGAATTGGAAGAATGCGCCAATATGAGAATTAGAGACATAGATCATATTAATATAAGTTCACATAGCTAGGAAACAATGCTAAACACTCAAAAAGGCCATTTATAAGATAGTTCCCCTTTAAACAAGGGTACAGTCCTGCTTTAATCACATCTTATACAAGGGTACAGTCCTGCTATAATCACATCTTATACAAGGGTACAATCCTGCTATAATCACATCTTATATGAGGGTACAGTGCTGCTATAATCACATCTTATACAAGGGTACAGTGCTGCTATAATCACATCTTATACAAGGGTACAGTCCTGCTATAATCACATCTTATACACGGGTACAGTCCTGCTATAATCACATCTTATACGAGGGTACAGTCCTGCTATAATCACTTTTTTTTTTTTTATTATTATTTTTTAAACAAACATATAAACAAACATGACAACACACGATAAGATATACAAGCATTAGTTGACAGTGTACATCCAATGAAATCACATTTTAGTTAATTGTCTTATACAGGATATACCCTTAATACCTGTTATCTTAAAACCTACACACATATGCTCCAGCTCGTACCCCCCCCTCCCGGACCCCCCATTGGATAATCCATCCATTATCCCTCGCTCCTAACCAGACACTACCATTATATGCTAGCTTTTATTTTCTCCACCACTTCTAACCACAATGTAATTTTGGATTCATTGAGACCCAAAATTCTTGCTGTAGATATTTCTTGATAGATCACATCGAGATATGTAATAATCCAGACCTTTCGGCACATTTTTTCCGGTTGGAACCAGGTACTGTGCTGCTATAATCACATCTTATACGAGGGTACAGTGCTGCTATAATCACATCTTATACGAGGGTACAGTGCTGCTATAATCACATCTTATACAAGGGTACAGTGCTGCTATAATAACATCTTATACAAGGGTACAGTGCTGCTATAATCACATCTTATACAAGGGTACAGTGCTGCTATAATAACATCTTATACAAGGGTACAGTGCTGCTATAATAACATCTTATACAAGGGTACAGTGCTGCTATAATCACATTTTATACAAGGGTACTGTGCTGCTATAATAACATCTTATACGAGGGTACTGTGCTGCTATAATAACATCTTATACGAGGGTACAGTGCTGCTATAATCACATCTTAAACAAGGGTACAGTGCTGCTATAATCACATCTTATACGAGGGTACTGTGCTGCTATAATAACATCTTATACGAGGGTACAGTGCTGCTATAATCACATCTTATACAAGGGTACAGTCCTGCTATAATCACATCTTAAACAAGGGTACAGTGCTGCTATAATCACATCTTAAACAAGGGTACAGTGCTGCTATAATCACATCTTAAACAAGGGTACAGTCCTGCTAATCACATCTTATACAAGGGTACAGTCCTGCTAATCACATCTTAAACAAGGGTACAGTGCTGCTATAATCACATATTAAACAAGGGTACAGTGCTGCTATAATCACATATTAAACAAGGGTACAGTGCTGCTATAATCACATCTTATACACGGGTACAGTCCTGCTAATCACATCTTAAACAAGGGTACAGTGCTGCTATAATCACATCTTAAACAAGGGTACAGTGCTGCTATAATCACATCTTATACGAGGGTACAGTGCTGCTATAATCACATCTTAAACAAGGGTACAGTGCTGCTATAATCACATCTTATACAAGGGTACAGTCTTGCTTTAATCACATCTTATACAAGGGTACAGTGCTGCTATAATCACATCTTATACAAGGGTACAGTCCTGCTTTAATCACATCTTATACAAGGGTACTGTGCTGCTTTAATCACATCTTATACAAGGGTACAGTCCTGCTTTAATCACATCTTATACAAGGGTACTGTGCTGCTTTAATCACATCTTATACAAGGGTACAGTCCTGCTTTAATCACATCTTATACAAGGGTACTGTGCTGCTTTAATCACATCTTATACAAGGGTACAGTGCTGCTATAATCACATCTTATACAAGGGTACAGTCTTGCTTTAATCACATCTTATACAAGGGTACAGTCTTGCTTTAATCACATCTTATACAAGGGTACAGTCCTGCTTTAATCACATCTTATACGAGGGTACAGTTCTGCTATAAGCACATCTTATACAAGGGTACAGTTCTGCTATAATCACATCTTATACAAGGGTACTGTGCTGCTATAATAACATCTTATACGAGGACACTCCATGTTGTATGTTTTATGGTCCAATCCATAATGCAAGCATGAAAACAAAAGGGGAGCCCCGCACCACTTAGGATGAAAATAATGGAATCGGAAAGGTTTGTTTGTTTTTCTGCCGTAATTGACTGAAGTCAAGGACTGGCAATATGTGACACCTAAATGTGAGTTTTTTATTGTATGTTAAAGCCACAAACTGTTTGATTACATTTTGTAAACATTATAATAATAATAATAATAATAATAATAATAATAATAATAATAATAATAATAATAATAATAATAATAATAATAATAATAATAATAATAATAATAATAATAATAATAATAATAATAATAATAATAATAATAATAATAATAATATACACCTGTATTTAGAGTTAATTATCGTTTAGGACATTTTGGAAAAAGGTCATTTTACGTGAATAACTCTTCAAAAGCGTAGGCTAATAATGTGGATTCACCCAGAATGACTCAAAACACATCCAGGATTGTGGCTTTAAACTTTTAAAGTTTAAAGCTGCCTTTGTCAGAATGTCATAACAAAGCGATTTCTTTGACAATGAATCTCCACCACTCCAGGGCCCCGTTCCATGTACGTGGTTCAACTAAGTCGATCAACATGTCCATTATCCAGCTTCAGTTAACCCGATGTTCGAAGCCGGGATTTTCCTGTTTCACAAACCTGGATTCAGTCTCGTTAACTCAAGCCAGACTTGAGAGTCAGGCTAGATGCGCGCTCCCGTTTTAGGTGGAAAGCCAGCACGTATCGATGGCAGAGACCCTGATTCTCAACGGCATTGATTGATTAATTGATTTAAGACTTTATTGACAGATTGCAATAGGCTCAATCGCCTCGCCGACAAGTTAAATGCGTTATCTATAGGCTAATTCTAAGTCCATCATTACCTCAATCAATCAGATTATATTTCTTTGAACTTGCCTGCTGGATTGAATAATCAAATGAGATCTTGCTAGCGAAAATAACTAGTTAACTGTTATACAGAATTACGAGACGGCTTTCTTGCCCATTGATTGATGTATAGTCAATCTTTTACTTATCTACTCTGTGGTGTAACGGGTTGTTCTTTTGACTTCCACACGGACGACCCGGGTTCAAGACCGGGGTCCTTCTTTTTGCAATATAGGAATAATTCAATTTGGTGCACGTTGAGAGCTATATAAAGAATGACATCCTCAATGCATGTAGATTTATAATATTTTAACTTAAAACCAGGCTACTTTGGCGTATAATCATTAATATTATATTCAAAAAAATCATATTGGAAATTCCGGGATTAGAACCCGGGTCGCAAGATTGGGAGTCTTGAGCACTACCGCTGGGCCACTGTGCCAGATGGGATAAATTCATTGTTTATACATTAATGAACGAGAGACCCGTGTTTAGAATATTCCTTATTTTGAATGACGTTTTATTTCTTTATCCTCATTCATTCATGTGACGTCAACGGCTCATTCAATTTCTCAAATCCGTCAAACAGCGCATCTCATCAGACATCTTAATCCCAGTTACAATTAAAATAACCACATTTTTGTGTACATCGCACGAGCGAGCGCCACCGTCGCCACGGTATATATAACGTGCATTATTTAGGACAAAGTGAATTTAATATCAGCATTTTGGGTCTATTTTACATTTCAAAAGCCCCCTCTGGAAGAATGGAGCACAAAAACGTAATTCAGAATGGTATAATGCAGATCGTAGACTGTGGGAATAGTTTCAGGAAACGAGCTGTCACTTCTTTGCGGGGGCGTGGCTCTGCGTGATCGGGCTAACTTGAACTTGAACTCTGCTTTCGAGCAGGCTCAAACTTTTGGATATGTTGTCATGGTGATTTGGGAAATCCACGTACATGAAATCGGAAAGTCAGGCTAACACAGTTATCCAGCTAAAGTTATCCGGCTAACTCGGTTATCCCGGTACATGGAACGGGGCCCAGGCTCCGGGCAACCAGACATGTTTTGTTGACTTCTTTTCTCCCAGTATTTTATTGAAGTGTCAATCTGAATTTATCATCCAGTTTACTTGGGACTTGTGATACATTTCAAGATGCCTTTCATCCCAGTGTTACGGTTGGAACAGCTTACAGATGGTTTAGAAATTAAATCAATGTAAAAAAAAAAGGGAACCCATACTCATTCAGCTATACCTTTTCAGACTTAAAACCCTAGACACGGTTAAGTGGGCTACTAGCCTCACCTACTGGACATGTAGCTGAACAGCAGTTTCAATTCATAATGTCTCACTCTTTTGATCTTTCTCTCTCTATCTCCATCTCTCTCTCTCTCTCTCTTACTCTCTCTCTCCTCCACCCTCCCCTTCTATCTCCCTTCCTGCACTCCCCCCATCTCTCTCTCTCTTTCTCTCTCTCTTTAGAATATGCCAGAACCTTACGATGAGCTCCAACAGTACAGACCTTGGCCTCTTCCTGACGGCCGTCACCGCTCAGCCAGGGACAGGAGCCTACCCACAATCCAGCGCGCTCCACCAAGGAGGGGCAGGCGGAGGAGGAGGGGGAGATCCCTGGTCGGTGCTCCAGCCAACGACCCCGGATAACGGCAACTCCTCCTTCTGCGGCGGACTGTTCAACTTCACCGCGGAGCCGCCCAACGGGACCCGCGCCCTGACCCTGGGCGGCCACCCTGTGTGGCAGGTGGTCCTCATCGTCCTGCTGACGGGCTTACTGTCGCTGATCACCATCATCGGCAACATCCTGGTCGTGGTGTCCTTCAAAGTCAACCGCCAGCTCAAGACGGTGAACAACTACTTCCTGCTGAGTCTGGCGGTGGCAGACCTCATCATCGGCGTGATCTCCATGAACCTGTACACGGCGTATCTCGTCATGGGCCAGTGGGCTATGGGCCACTGGGCCTGTGACCTGTGGTTGGCGATAGACTATGTGGCCAGCAACGCGTCGGTTATGAACCTCCTGGTCATCAGCTTTGACCGCTACTTCTCCATCACCAGGCCTCTGACCTACCGGGCCAAACGGACCACGAAGCGGGCCGTGCTGATGATAGGCCTGGCCTGGTTCGTGTCGCTGGTCCTCTGGGCACCGGCCATCCTGCTGTGGCAGTACTTTGTGGGAGAGAGGACAGTGCCCGCTAACGAATGCTACATTCAATTCCTCTCGGAGCCCACGATAACATTCTGCACGGCCATGGCCGCCTTCTACCTGCCCGTGACTATAATGAGCGTTCTCTACTGGCGTATGTACAAGGAGACACAGAACCGCTCGAGGGAATTAGCTGGGTTGCAGGGCTCAGGGACTCGAGGTGCTACAGGAGGAGGAGGAGGGGGGGGAGGGGGGGGAGGAGGAGGGGGGAATGCTGGGGGAAAGAAGGCCCGTTTTGTCCGCCAGACAGGAAGCTCTAGAAGCTGCAGCAGCTATGAGCTGACCCGATCTTCCCAGAGAAAGAGCTCCTGTCGGGGGCTGGCGGCCCGCTTCCACTGCTGGCCCGGGGTTCGGTTCTGGAGGCCTGGCGGCACCCGACCCGGGCCGGGTGACCCGGAGCAAAGCAGCAGCGATAGCTGGAACAACAACGAGGCTGTTGTCTCGGTGGACCACTCCGGTTCATCAGATGACGAGGATGGCAGTGGCAGAGAGGCAAGGCCCATGAAGAGCCACGCTATCTTCTCCATCGTCCTCAACCTGCCGGGGATGAAGGCTGCTGTCAACTCCCAGCTCACCTCCTGCGAAGACTTGGACGCAGCTTCAGAGGAGGACCCCCTGCGGAGGGAGGACAACAGCCAAGACAGCCTCTCGACAGCCACCACCACCACAGCTGTCACCACCCCCGCTGGAGCTAACAACACAGATAACAACTGCAGCTACGACCATCGCTTTCCTTCTCGCAAAACACAGTCCATGCCTACCATCCAGGCTAGCGCCAAAATGGACTCCTTCACAGGTCCCCCAACACCATCCACCACTACCACCCCCTCCGCCGCCACTGCTACAACCATCCCCGGCTCTGCCGCTAAATCCCTGTCCACTCCCATCTCCTTCAAGGACGCGGCTCTGGCAAAGCGCTTTGCGGTCCGCGCTCGGACTCAGATTACCAAACGGAAGCGCATGTCCCTGGTGAAGGAGAAGAAGGCGGCTCAGACGCTCAGCGCCATCCTGTTTGCCTTCATCATCACCTGGACTCCCTACAACATCATGGTGCTGATCAACGCCTTCTGCGACGGCTGCATCCCAGAGACTCTGTGGGCACTGGGCTACTGGCTGTGCTACGTCAACAGCACCGTCAACCCCATGTGCTACGCCCTGTGCAACAAGACCTTCCGCACCACCTTCAAGATGATCCTGCTCTGTCGCTGGGACCAGAAGAAGAGGAGGAAGCAGCAGTTCCAACAGAGGCAGTCGGTGGTCTTTCACAGAAAGATTCCCAGGGACACTACATAGGGGCGTCTGGCTCTGGAGTGGATGGTAATAGACATGATGGCAAAGAAAATGCAATCCAATGCAGGGGGCAGAGCGGGTGGTAACCTGTAGGTTCCCAGTTCAATCCCGGCTCCTCCTGGCAGTGTGGCGAGGTGTCCTTTGAGCAAGACACTGAACCCTTAACTGCTCCCCAGGGCGCTTGTGGCACTGCCCACTGCTCCTAAGTGGGTAGAGTGGGTCAGATGCAGAGAAATCTACCCATGGGGACAATAAAGTACTTGTTTTTTTTTTCTGTGCAGTCTCTCCACGCAATGATCCATTTATCATGCTGTGAAGTCTCTGTGGAACAAGCACCAAGTGGTTGTGATGTTTTGATGTGTGTGTGTGTGTGTGTGTGTGTGTGTGTGTGTGTGTGTGTGTGTGTGTGTGTGTGTGTGTGTGTGTGTGTGTGTGTGTGTGTGTGTGTGTGTGTGTGTGTGTGTGTGTGTGTGTGTGTGTGTGTGTGTGTGTGTGTGTGTGTGTTTCTTGAACGTGAGTTCCTGGGAGGAAAGCCCTCTCTTCGTACGTCCTTGAGGGGATCTTACCATTTCAGACAAGTGCAGCTGAGAGAACTGACTGAGTTGGAAATAATAGAAAAGGGCTTCCAGACACATTGCGGGGGGAAGCGTTGAGTTGACAGTATTGAAGTGCAATTGACACCTGTGGAAATGATACGTTTGTTTTGTGATCGGGGGTTTCACATTTCATACCGTCTCTGTCTCTGTGGGTATATATATATATATATATATCTGTAAAGTGCAGAGCAGTTTGGGGTTCTAAACAAACCTGTGTATCTGTGATGTAATATTGAAGAGCCTAGACCAAAAACAATTTTGTGTCCGCATAGGCTATGACATTGTAATGATTTGAATTGCCATGATGTTTTGGCATGTTTCTTTTTTCCTTTTTATTCTTTTTAAAACTCTTCTGTGCATTGCCTTTCTACGTGGATATAGCTTTCCTGTGTCTATTGAGAGTTCTAAAGCTGTGTCCTTATTTTGTGACAAACAAGAGATATGTTATTTTTGTGTAATCAATCTTTTGGGGTCTCTAGATATTCTTCGGATTTTGAGCCAGTCTGAAAATGATTCTCCTGATGAACTGCGTTGTGAATATTCTGTGTGGCACCGCGGTCAGTGATCTGCTGTTGTGTTCAATGTGATCATTGTGGTTTATATGGTGGAGACAATGTAGAAAAAACTAAAAAAGTTAAGAAGAAAAAGTGCATCAAGTAAATCGGTTGTGTTTCATGTACTTGAGGTTTTTTATGTTGAGAATAATGTTTATATATGATGATAATGATGATGGTGATGATGATGACGATGATGATAACAATGATGACAATGATTAGAATATACTGTTTGCGACGTACATTTGGATATTTCTGACTTAATACACAATGATTGATTGTACACACAAAAGACGTCCATTTATTAAATTGTGTGTTTTGATTATACTCTAGCTTTTTAAAATAATTTGAAAAGATCATTCTGAGGTTCTGATAGAATGACCTGTGTTTGATTTAGTAGAGCAATAGTGGCCTCTAGTGGCTGGTGAAAGCGCTACCACTGTATGCATTTTTCAGCAGGTTATGACCTCATGGTCGATCCCTTCCAATTTCAAGACACAAAGTTGAAAGCATTATGAACTTTTAATTCTGAGTCATTTGTTTATAATCCACCCCTGATTCAACATTTATCATAAAGCATAACTTTAGGTGTCAGTCCAGTCCAAGTGGGATATTTCATAATATTCATAATCTTGCAACATTTCCAAGTCTTTTCTCTTTCACAGTAATGGAGAATACAGTTGAAAGTTAAAGATGCCTACTGAATGACATTTTCATTTATTAATTCCTTTTTTATTTATATTTAATCTTTTTTTTGCTGCAGCCATTTTTCGAAATTATTGTGTAAACGGCAGTGGAAGTATTCAAGTACTGTACTTGAGTACAATGTCGAGGTATTTGTACTTGAGTGTTTAACATTTTCGGAACTTTTTACTTTTACTCCACTACATTTCAAAGGAAATATTGTACAAATATTGTACTTATTACTTCACTACTTGTGAAGTACCTGAACCCATCAGTTACTACATACTTTGAAGAAAGGTACTATTTTGCAAACGAAACATGGCATATGTTGATGGCATACGTTGAATGTACTTTAAAATTTGAAGCCTACCAACTTCAAAAGGACGTAATCAGAGCAGCATAACTGGACCACAGACCACTTTAACATGACCCACAGAGGGCAATGGATCGAGGGCTGAACGAAGCACTGAATTACAATAATGTCATACAGAATATGTACTTCTACTTTTGATACTCAAGTACACTTTTCCCGCTTTTACCCAAGTAGAATTTTTTATGGAGGACTTTTACTTTTACCAGAGTACTATTGTATCTAGTAGCACTCTATTCTAACTTAAAGTAACTGTGTACTTAGTAACTGTGTACTTATTCCGGCCCACTGGTAAAAAACGTTGAAGGAACTTGTGATTCTGCAGGGACAGGATGAGAAGGATTACATAAAAGAAGTTTGATATGACAAAAGTATGTGTCATGAGAGGAATAATGAAATGAAGGAAAGAGGAAGCGTTCCTGTCTCCCCGTACCAACTGGTGGTTTTGCTGCTTTTAAAGGGGAACACCACCCAAACTACGAATTCCAATATGTTATTCCCATATGTTCAATATTTGTGAACATGAGTGACTCTCTCCCAAAGCCATAAACCAGAGAAGTCCGGTCATCAGGTGTAAAGACCGGAGCTGCTCCATTGACAAATTAAAGGGAGACTGATTTTGTGGACCCACATAACATTTATTTAATTGTTTCTGTCTTTCATATCCAAATTAGCTTTGTTCTGTTGTAGTGGTCTCCGTTCTCAAAGAGAAAATGTACCTGTATGGTCTCACCTGTACCATCTTTCCCAATGAATTATCTATATGGAGTAGATTCAGACTTATACTTGGTGACATCACACATTCAAATTCTAGCACTGTAGTTTGTAGGATTTGGGTGAGAGTTCTTAAGGTTGAATAATATTGTTGGACTGTCTTAGACCATAGTAATAACATGTATAAATTCTGTATGAATAATTGGCCTTAGTTCCCCTTTAACCTTTTGCGCATCACGACAGTGTTATATCCTTCATCAGTGGTACATTCTTCATCAACGTAAGGTTTTCAGTTTCAACATTTGGGGAAATAAATTACCTAAAGTAATGAACACGCAAAATATACTTTTAAAAAAATGTTATTTCAAGTATGCCAATCATACTCATAATTTGAAGTCAATAAACAAAACAATAAAACGTTTTATTGACAAAACGTGTCTGTTTTCTGTGTCCACACTCAAAATTACAGTATGTACAGTATAAGAAATGTGGGGAAAGAGACATTTGATCTGAACAACGAACAACCAGCTAGAGCAGTGTTTCTTAAACTATGGTTCAGGGCCCAAAATATTGCAGATTTATTTATAGTGGGTCCTCACAAGACAAGTGTACAATGTTGGGTTCTCAGGATAATACATTATTCAACATGGGTCTGAAAAGGTTTTAGTAACCCATGATCTATAGTGAATACATAGTTTAATATCTCCCACAGCAGTGGCTGTATTCTGTAACAGTAGGACCACTTGTAAGCTTTTTTCACTTGGCCTTTTGTATCCATTTTACAATGTCTCATGACGTTATACAGCTGTCTTGGTAGTAGCAAAATAGCCAGTAGCACTTGGCCATAACTTGAAGCTCCTATCTGGCATTTAGTTGTCAGTCTCTACTAGATTAAGATTGAAGCTAAAAGAAAAGACAAAATAATTAACCATTATAATCATTTCAGAACTGCAAGCAAATAACTGTTTGATCAGCAACGTAGACAGAGGACCCTTCTCTGTGGGAGGGCAAGACAACCACAAAGAAATCAGCATAACATGTAGCTACTTTCAAGCAAATTTTGTATTGCCAATCAACTGTACTCAAACAAAGAGTTACCTCATCGTAGCTGACCATGTGGAATAGACAGTGGAATAGACAAGCCTGTGTCTGAGATCCTGTGTGTTCTGGGAAGCATGCTGCTGCTGCTGATGATGATGATGATGATGTTGTTGATGATGATGATGATGATGATGATGATGATGGTGATGGTGATGATGACGATGATGATGA
>NW_028169147.1:0-2500 GCF_963971535.1 Notolepis coatsorum | reverse complement strand
CGAGTCCAGGTAACGGAGACACAAAGAACAGGATCCCGTGTCTCCGTTTGGCTCCGGTGGCGGTGGGGTCCATAGGGTCACACAAGAGCGTGAGCAGCATGGACCTGTCTACGGAGAGGGAGGAGGGAGAGGAAGGCCGAGGAGGGCAGGACTTCCTGTCCCTGAACAGGAGGAAGAGCAGCATGTCCATCGCCGCGCACTTGACGACGTCAGACGGTCCGCAGGTGTCTCGTCCCAGGCGCACGTCCTCCGGCTCCTCCTCCTCCTCCGCCGCCGTCAAACTCTACCCTCCCATCCACCCCTCGTACGTCAAGACCACAACCAGGCAGCTCACCTCCCCGATCACCAGCCCCCAGGTCCCCAGGCGAGAAGAGGCGAGCCCTGGGTCAGGGCCGGGCTACAAGGGCTGGAGGAACCGCAGGCAGAGGTCGTGCTCTGTCGCCGGGCCTCTCAGCGCCTCTGCAGACTGGACACAGGAGCTGAGTGACCTGAGAGCCGGGCAGGACGGCGGGGAAGAGCTACGGGAGCAGGGGGCGTCGGAGAGAGGGTACCAAGCCGGGACTTACTGGACTCTGGGCAGCAGAAGAACACGTTCTGGTCTCCAGAGCTCCAACACCACAGTGTCCTATCAGGATGTGTTCTCTGGTGAGTGGCATGATAATGCAATGGGTGATTTTAAGTGAGTCAGGTTTGATATTGTAATATAAGTTGCATAGATGGAGCATTATCCTACAACAACAACAACAACAACAAGCAACAGCATCATTTCACTTTGGATGCACTCACAATAGAAAGTGGACTTTGACTTAGTCATGAAAAACCGTTCAGGTGAAATGTTACTCACCTATTGTCAAGATATTATGAAATAGTGTGTGCATTTCAAGTATTGGATTACAAGCTACAGTCTTTTATTGGGTAGGTCACACATTTATGGAATAAGACAAAAAAAAAACGAATTCATGTCTCTAACTTTACATATATTTTGGTTAGGTCATAATTTATTCCCAATATGTTTAAGAGTCTATGACAGATTTCTACTATAATATTATAAACAACAAAATAGTATTGCGTGGACCTTAGACCCATTGTATTATGAATTGTAAGATGACAACAACCATTGGCTTGAACTCCAATGACCTATATGAGTAATCATGATTCATACAGTAAGAGAACACAAATTACGATATTTCGTCAGAATAACATTACAAATTAATGAATGAATGAAACACAAGAGGTTTCTTTATCAAGAAAGAAGCATATTCAGAACAAATACAGTAGGCGCTCGTGATGAAACAACGTCCCTCTGTCTGTTCGTGTAGACAGTCAGGAGCTCAACTGTCCTCCACTGTCTGTGCTCTCATGCTGCGCGGTGCCAAGTGACAACGTTACCACTCACCCACCTGACCCATGGCAATGCCATCCTCTGCCCCGAGGCTCAGTCACAGCAGCACATTACAGACCTTTACAAACTTGACAACATAGACATTCTACGTGTATCATCTGTTGCGGTGTTTGCTATACTGTAGGGCTGACCCCTATTCGTCGATTAGTCGACTAATCTGTCGAAAGGAGCCGTAGTCGACTGCCAACCTCTTAGTCGAATACAAAAAAAATAAATAAAAATAAAAAAAATATCATTCTTGCCAAAAGAAAAGAGGCCTAAAAGCGTGGCTAACGCTAATGGCACGCATACCAGAGGCTAACTGCCTACGAAAACAGGCACAGAGGCACTGAAAGAGGATTTCACCCATCTAATGAACACACTAGACTAGACAAATATCAAGATGTATCCATCAGTGGACCAATTGCATGCTTTTGCAGAGGACAAGGAGCCTTCAGTCGACTCCTTCAGACATTAAGCACCCCCACAGCCCAAATAATAATAATAATTATTATTATTATACTTTATTTTTTTTATTTTTTTTTGCAGACTAACAGTCGACTAACGGCAAATTTTGGCCAATCATAGTCAACTATCCAAATCCTTAGTCGGGGACAGCCCTACTATACTGTCAATAGAAAATACAATAGCTGTTCCCCTAGCAAAAGAATTCCACTGAAAAGGTCCACACACACACACACACACACACACACACACACACACACACACACACTCACACACACACACACACACACACACACACACACACACACACACACACACACACACACACACACACACACACACACACACACACACACACACACACACACACACACACACACACACACACACACACACACACACACACACACACACACACACACACATCCTGAAACAGACACAGAAACACATGGCGGCACACGCATGCACACACACAAGGACGCTGAAATCATTTGACCGTTTATCATGTCCACTTAAAATAAATGACGATAAGAAATCCATTCACATTTAGTCATCCTGAATCCCGGGCCAGAAAGGGGAGTTGCCTCGAACCTCCATATCCCTGTGAAGATCGGATGGGGCCTCTCTCTGAATCGTTCTGTTTTAATCGTGTAC
>NW_028169148.1:0-15281 GCF_963971535.1 Notolepis coatsorum | reverse complement strand
GTTTCCATCAGGGTCCCCCATTTTCAATTCTTATGTGTGTGTGTGTGTGTGTGTGTGGCTGTGCGTGTGTGTGTGTGTGTGTGTGTGTGTGTGTGTGTGTGTGTGTGTGTGTGTGTGTGTGTGTGTGTGTGTGTGTGTGTGTGTGTGTCATGTGTGTGAAACGTCTCTCCCCCGGCTCTCTCTCTCTCTGTCTCTCTCTCGTTTCAACAGAATGTCACTCTTGCCATTTTACGCACGGGAGCAGGCAATACATGTGTCCGTCACCCCCCTGCAAAAAAGAATACTGCGTTTGTTTTATCTGCATGTTGTTCTTCTTCAAATATGTTCCTTTAAAAAAAAAAAACTCCCAGTCAGAGGCAGACCGCAGTTCGTTTAGTATAGTTATTTTATCTGGCAACAAAATATACAATTGCGCAAAGAACTAATAGGTCCCTTTAATTTAAGGTGCTGTCGGGGAGTTGTTTTCCACGAGATTCTCTAGCGAGGACTAGTCAGTATCTTCCACCCCCCCCTCCCTCTCTCTCTCCTCTCTCTCTCTCTCTCCTCTCTCTCTCTCTCTCTCTCTCTCTCTCTCTCTCTCTCTCTCTCTCTCTCTCTCTCTCTCTCTCTCTCTCTCTCTCTCTCTCTCTCTCTCTCTATCTCTCTCTCTCTCTCTCCCCTCCAGCTTGCTCCTCTTCGCTGACAGACGCAGCAGACTCGAATACAGACGAGAGCGACCCCCCCCCCCCCCTTTCTCTCTCTCTGTCCGCTGGCTCCCAGTGACGTCACAACCCCCTGCCCCCCCCCCACCCCCCACCCCAAACACAATTATTTGGGAAAACTATAAGCGGAGCACAAGGCACGAGCTTGCGGTGGTGTTATACTGTTTAAATGGTGTAAACATTACAGTGTTGTTTGTGGAAGATATTCTGAACGTTCTCGTTAGTTAGTTAGTTAGTTAGTTAGTTAGTTAGTAATCTCCCCACTTACTGAATAAGCTATAGGGCTGAGGGTTAGCCTACAGCCTGAAGCCCAAAACCAGGAGCATTACAAATGTTGTACTAACATTTAAACACGTTACGACTCACACCTCAGGCCCTGCTGAGAAAGGTCTGATAAAATATTCCCAGCATAATACAGACCATCCAGGATTCCATGATTCCTCCATCGCAAGAATGAATGCAAAATTCAACGAACAGTTTGATCATTTGATCAATCCCCTCAATATTTCCCCATTAAAAAGGTCAAGCTTCCCACAATTTTCTGGTTCTGGTTCTCATGGCCAGTTTGGAAACTTTAATGTTACTTTTGAAAAATTGTAGCGACAAGGAACGACCTCCATCTGATGGTCACCTTTCAACCGGGAGACGCGTGGCAGGACGTCTGGAAGAGTAAACTAGGCTGCAACACAATAAATCACTGCAAGTTGGTGTCTCGGTCACGACTGACTGGCTCCCTCTCCTGCTCCTCTCGCCTCTCGCCTCTCCGCGCGGAGGACGCGCGCAAATCCGGTGCGCAAATGATGATCACCGCTCCTTGCTGCGCGTTACGGCTCGGGCACATTGAACGCGCACGTATTTCACACACGGGTTCCTAGTGGGATCGCGCGCCTGGCCAGACACTTATGGGTTTAAATCATTGGGTCTCATTCCCGAACGAAGTTACGACAAAGAATTTTGTCTTAGCCAGATTTCGGCCCATTTAAGACATATTAGGGCTGGGAGTAGGAGTCCCCAAATTTTCCTGAGATCAGATTTGATTGTGGCTGAGAGCAGATTTAAGAGTGCTGAGGAGCACACTTAAAATTTAATATGCTCTCAGCCACGATCAAATCTCATGATTGATTGACTAATTTAAAATGTCATTATAACTTGACAGACTGTTCTCATAGTGATTCCTTCACGTCAACGCTACAGGCCTCCTTGGAATTAATGACTTAATCATAATTAAAATAAATATGACAATATTTGTACGATAATAAATTACGCATTTGATGTCGGAAAAATAAATAATATGGATTCATCTGATCACAGGGCAGCTGCTTAACCATATCTAAACCAGCTATTTTGGACAAATGTATAATTACTTTAATTACTCAGATATTCAAACACAATTATGCAATTATTGTGAAATGATTGAAAATAATAATTATTTAATGCCTTCTGTGGAATTTGTATTTCTTATTTGTTACACATCTGTTTTAATGATTAATTATATACATTTGAAAGAATGCAGGTCAACATGCAATGTATCCCATTGATTGGTATACAATGGGACAGACATTTGTTTGATTGATTGATTGATTGATTGAAAACTTTATTAACAGATTGCAGAATGGGTACAGTACAGTACAGCTCAATTACATAAGGGGATGCAGACCAGAGAAAGAATTTCGTCTTGTTTACATCAGGGTCCCCCATTTTCAATTCATCATAACATATATGACACACACGACACAGATAGACAGTACTGCTACATCTATACATTTATGACATACCAGATTTGCAAATACAGTACCGTTTGTGATACAAAAAGAGTCCAGAAAAGAGAGTACATTTGACGTAGAAACTGTTGGAGGAGGTTGGGTAGGAGGGGTGGGTGGGGGATAGACTTACACTGTACAAGCAAAACTGTACATTGGAATATTGACAAAACCATACTTGGTCATTTACTGTACATTGGAGGGGGTTGATATAGCTATAAACCTGCATTCCTTCGAATATATCATTAATCAATTAAACTTATATTGAAATACACTATATAGCCTATACACCAACACTGAAATGACAGTGGATAAATAAATAAGAACTAAAGCTAATCGGTGCACTGGAAATAGACTGCATTAATATTCCATAACAAGTCTTGTGTGCGCCTACGAATGAACAGTAGCCTATAGGCTTAATTATGGAATAATAAGCCATACTGCGTTCATTCATTACGCCCGCCGTAGGCTATATATATTATATTTCATTCATTCATTCATATACAGTACTGCGTGCGCGGCCACGCGCGTGCGTGTGTGTGTGTGCGCGCGCTGCGGCAGGTGTACCGCAAGCTGTATATGATGCCAATACATTAATCTAATCTAGTTTTGATGGCACGCAAGCGTGATTACGAAACCTAGCCGCATTTCTCAGAGACGCTCTCTGATTGGCACTGACTGACGCTAGGTTTCGTAATCAGGCGGCTCGCAAAACTCGCAAAGCACTTCCGCCAACTCATTTGCACTCAGCTGCGTCACTAGTTGCCTTATAAGGAGCTCTGGAGGCGGTGTTTTGTATGCAAATGACCTGAACGGGAACGCGCTTTCGAGTTTAAGACAGAATCACATTCGCCAAGCAGATATCAGATCATATAATTTGTGCAACCTTTTCAGCCACTTAAGACCTATTACCAGCACGTTCAGGACTCAGAGTGAACTTGTCATTGATTATGTCTCAGTGGTTCCAAGATAAGTCTTCCAGAATATAGCTTTGAAAAATTTTCGGGAATGAGACCCAATTGTTACAAAGCGAGTGGTACTTACAGAGCGAGCCGTGTATTTCCGCCATTGGTGTCACCGCGCATGCGCACCAGGCAGCCAAATGCCTGGTGCGCATGCGCGGTGACACCAATGGCGGAAATACACGGCTCGCTCTGTAAGTACCACTCGCTTTGTAACAATGATTTAAACTGTTTATTAGCAACTCCGAGCTTCCAGACCACACTGGAAAGATGTGTTAAACCCATATTGTACGCTGGGTATCTTTGAAATTCATATCTGATATATTTTTGACCCACCCCGAGCCCCCCGTCCACGCTTGGTAGTTTCTTTTTAAACTGGTCGGCACACAGCTGAGAGTGACTGCGGTACAGCCCCAAGCTACACACGCAGTCACGAAAGGGGCTATTATTTTCAATGCTATAAATGCGGTGTCTGATAAAATTAAAATACTTCTGGCACTCATTTGCTAACGCTGTCGCTGATGAAGACGGACAGGAGCATTCAGATTGGTCCCCGAGCGCGGCCCCATACTGCAGCTGCAGCCCGTGTCTGCCACCTGCTGCCCATGGGGGAAAGGATGACGGGATGGGTCAAACGCAGAGAGGCATTTCATCGGCGACCCAATGCGACCCAGTGTGTGTGTTCCTGTGTGTCGCCCATCTTACATGTGTGTGTTGCTGCATGACAAATAAAGACTTCTTCTTCGTCTTCCTTGACCAAAGTACTGGCATTACAACTGGAGTATGTCGCCGGACAAATTTCCCCATGTATGTACATACATACATTTAACACTAAACAGTGCAGTGTTCTCAGTGGGTATAATCAATTGAACATTATGTGATATACATTTACATTTACATACATGATATATCTTTGATACATTTATACACAACTGTGTAAAGGGTAAGGTTTGTGTTTAGGCAGACATTTGGTTCATAGTCCATTACTAATAATGTTTTATCATTTTTCATGCACCTTAGTCAGAAAGTACTAATCGGCCAGGAAAAAAGGTACATCATGTATGTTATATTTTATGAAAATGATCTCAACAAGGATTGTCGAATAGAAATGTAATTTTGATTTAATCTTCAACAGAATAGGCACACGTCCATCAGATCAACCTTCAAAAGTAATTGTGGACAATAGTATCTGACATTGAACGACCACTCAGTCTCTCATTTAGAGGAAAATCCACAAGTGGGCCTGGATCACCCGCAGGAGCACAGGGCTCAGTTGTTGTTACCCTATTAGATTCATTGTATGTTATTAAAATTCCATTTGGATTATAAGCAAGTGTTATGTACTTGGAGAATATGATTCATCATTATATCCTTTAATGCAGTGGTTCTCAACTGGTCTAGCCTCGGGACCCAACATTTTCCTTAGTCATTAAGTCGCGACCCAAAATTTTTAACCACTATGATTTATGTAAAAAAAAAATATTTGCAGTAATACGCAATCTTTCAAAACATGAAATAAACACAAAAAAGTGCAACAAAAGTGCAACTATTGCTAAAAACCCAATGAAATAAAAGAATAATAAATAATATGCTTCTTAGCAGATTTCTTAGCTTAACATAACAGACCTAAATTTGGGGGAACTAATGGGATAACTGAGTTTGCAACAAAAGTGCAACTAGGGCTAAAACCCAATGAAATAAAATAATAATAAATAATATGCTTCTTAGCAGATTTCTTAGCTTAACATAACAGACCTACGTTTGGGGGAACTAATGGGATAACTGGGGTTGCAACAAAAGTGCAACTAAGGGCTAAAAACACAATGAAATAAAATAATAATAATAATAATAATAAATAATATATCCTTCTTAGCAGACTTCTTAGCTTAACATGCAGGGAACTAATGGGATAACTGGGGATGATGTTTGCTCCTGACAAGAGTCTCAAAGTCTGGGGTGATGGTAGACAAAGCAACTCTGAGGTCATGCTCAATGTCCAATCTGTTCCCCCGCTTTGTCTTCAGCTGGACCAGAGCTGAGAAGCCACTTTCACAAAGATAGGTAGTAAAAAAAAAAAAAAAAAAAAAAAAATCCCTTTTTTTTTTTTTTTTTTTACACACACATCCGCGACCCACTCAAAATGGCCCCGCGACCCACTTTTGGGTCGCGACCCACCAGTTGAGAAACACTGCTTTAATGAATGGCTCTAAATAGCTACTGTCCTTCCTTTATGTTGTTCTTCATATCCAATAAGTGGAGATAAGTAGGATTAAAGCACTGATATTCAGGATTTGGTCATCTTGAAAAGTCTGAATGTGGATCAGGGTGATCCTATCCTGAATTGCTTTGAAATACCAGGACAAAATTAGGCTGAGATGTCCTGCATCACAAAATATGGGATTTCTAAGTCTGATCCGATCGGACAGGGACGACAAGTTTTGAACTATACTGGACCTTTTTCCCCACAGTTCAAATTCTAGCCGATATGGTCCAGTTTGACCTGAAATAAGTTGTACTGTGATGTAATGGTCCAGCTGTTACCACAGGTCTCAGAGAGTTCTGGCATCTGCACCAATATGGTCCAAGTTAGAGAACCTGTGTCGCCTCAATTCCAAGTCGTTGGATAGTAAACAGGTATCTCATATTTATGTTTTGGTTTAATGTCATTCGGTGTGTTATAGCTTCGAATGTGTGTGTAGTTTCCAACATAGAAAATACATACTCATTTACAAGTTGAATCTTTATTGAACTTGTAACGGATGGTACCGCAAAGCCCAGTCACGATTGCCTCAGTGCCTCAGTTCTATTATTCTGCGGGGAGGTACACGTTCAGGAACTCCTTTATTTCGGCGATGCCAGCGTCCAGGGATTCACCAACTTGGGGGCGCAGGTACACAGAGTAGAGGCCCAGGGTTAAGCGTTTGGCCTTTTTTTTTTTTTTTTTTTTATCTTTTTCCCCCTCCATTTTCCTCCGATTTTCTCCCATCCCAATGTTAGTCGTATGCCAATTCCCAGTCCCTTCCTGGTCGCTGCGCACTTACCCCCCACAGTCAGATCATCTGGGAGAGTGGAGGCTACCACGTGCTTCCTCCGACACACGTCCAGCCAATCACCGCTTCTTTTCACCTGGCAGCACGGATTCTCATCGAGAGGGCGTAGCGTGTGGGAGGATCACACTATCCCCCTCACGTCCTATCCGCGCTTAGCAGGCGCCCCGACCGAACTGTAGGAGTCGCTGTTTACAACGACCCGGACCCACCCCGCCAGCTTCTCCCACCCTCTAATACAGCCAATTGTATTAGTGCAGACGGCCAGCCAAGCTGGTGACAACCCCGGAGCTGTGAGCTGGATTCGAACAGGCGAATCCAGCTCACAGCTCCGGGGTTGGTGACGAACGCAATCTCCGCTCGGCCACCTAACCGCCCCTAGCGTTTGGCCTTTTCTCCGGCACGCGTTACATCTTCAACCAGACGATCAGCCAGAACACTGCACAGAACAGTACAGACAGAATAGTCACAGACTGGACCTTGCACTTATACACAACGTTAGTCCTGTACTGACGACTGACGTAAGATGCGAACCATCTTGTCTGACATTACCCTGTACAACATAAGGCTTTGTGCATATCTTGATTCAGAAACAAGAATTTAGAAACTCTCTTTGCTCCAAAGGGAAGGGAATGCATCACATAACACTGGAGTCAGTGAAATATCACAGACCGTGACTCATACAAACAAACGCTAAGCTCAGGTGCTTCGTACTCACGTGAACAACTTGCCAACAACGTCGACCTGGGGAATGTTCTTCCCCCTATCAGCATAGGCCATGGCTAAATGATAATATACGGTCTCACGGGCCAACTCCACGTAGGGAGCAGCAGCTCCTTCTATCTTGGCAAAGGCGGTATGCAATTTGCTGTTGAGGAAAATCTTCATGTCCTCAACCTTCTCCAAAAGCTCGGCGTCAGGTGCCGGGAGTTCACCCAGGATCACGGAGACTGGAGCGCACATGGAAGAGGACAAGATGAGAGATGTCTTCATTCACTCTGCACGCGGATGCTGGTCAAGGCAATAGATCATCTATTATAGATTCAAATGCATCGTTGCAGTGTGTTCATTTAAAAAAGATGTGTAGCGTGTCACGTGTTTATCTGTGGTTAAGAGCCTTCTTGGACTAAGGATAATGATAAAGTGGCACTGTGGTGTAGTGGTTAACACTGTCGCCTCACAGCAAGAAGGTCCAGGGTTCGATTCCCGCTTGGGGACCAGGTTTCCATGATGCCAGGTACCCAGGTGGGGTATCTCCCAGGCCTTTCTGTGTGGAGTTTGCATGTTCTCCCCGTGCTCGCAAGGGTTTCCCCCCCGATAAGATAAAACCCAATGGAAAAACATGCACAACAACAGATCGCTAACGCTGTGGCGTCCTTGATGAAGACGGACAGGAGCACTTGGATTGGTCCCCTGGCGCGGCTCACGTTGACGCCTGTCTGATCCCGGCTGCCCATGGAGGGAAGGACAACGGGATGGGTTAATCGCAGAGACAAATCGCATCTGCGATCCTAAAGAGACAATGCATGCGTGTGTGTTCCGGTGTGTGTGCTAAACTAACCGCTGTGTGTACCACTAAAAACATTGAGTGTCGTTGCATGCCGAATAAAGACCTCTGCAACAGGTCCTGCATTATTTATTATTATAAAATGTGACCTTTGAAAATATTGTCTTCTCACTCAGAAGTTTGACTGTGCCCTATCAGTGTTGCAACTACATCAGCATTCTGAGTGTTAGTGTCTTGTGTGTCTCTCCCTCATCTCAAATCAGTTTTCAAAGCCTGCATCACCTTGACATAAACTGTTATTATATAGTATACTGCAGTGCAGGTGACAGCCACAACTTGCCCCTCAAACACTATATTCACTGCTATTCATGTGCACATTACTGAAATTGAAACGCAAATCTCCATGATACTTACTACTACAACAGATGCACAGCCAATTTAGAATTGGTTAGTCATAACGGCGGCTACGTGGCGTAGTGGGCAAGGCACTCGCCACGAAATGCTGGAAACGCTGGGCTCGTCAGTTCGAGCCCAGCGCTCCACATTTGCTTTCAGTTTAGCTGGTCGTCCGTACTAATACACATTGGCCGTATTAGGGGGTGGGAAACTGATGGGTGGGGATCGGGCGTTGTGGACAGCGACTCCTACAGGTCGGTTGGTGCGCCTGCGCAGTAGAATCAGGAAGTGTCGGGGGCAGCGTGAGCCTCCCACGCGTTACTCCTCGCCACTGAGAGATCGAGCTGCGCAGGTGAAAAGATGCAACTGCTGTTACCTCAAGTACCGGAGGGGACTTGTGCTATGTATGACTTAGTCCACATTGCAGCCGGCTTGTGGGAGGCAAGAAACAGCGTCCGTGACAGGGGAGGGTTGAATTGGATGATACGAAATTGGGATGGGAGAAAATATAGAAAATGGGAGAAAAAATGGATAAAAAAAAAAGAATTGGTTAGTCATTCAATAAATTTGATCGTTTCCTGTGTGCTTGGTTATAGACTTCTCCAAAGTGCAGTTTGATTGTATGAATGCAACCACATATTTCAATGCATCAAGCTAAAATAATTCAGTTCACGCATTATAATCGGTTGGATTGCAGAGCTGTGCGACGTGTTGCCTTACCCTGGAGAGCGACGAACAGCGCCAAGATGTATTTTCCGTTCATGTCTACAAAGAAATAACAATAACAATCACAAGATCATCTAAAAACACACCTAAAAGATCCAAATCGGTTATATGTCTGATTTCAATAACATTTTAATATTTCTAAGTAGTTTACACAACTGAGATTGGTTCTTGGGCGTATGATCCAAGTGTTGACAGTCGTCTCTGAAAGTGAGTTGTCTGTAACTCGCTCAGCACCGCCGGCTGGGATAATATAGGGAGGAACTACAAACACACATCACCTAATGAGGACACACACACACACACACGCACGCACGCACGCACGCACGCACGCACGCACGCACGCACACACACACACACACACACACACACACACACACACACACACACACACACACACACACACACACACACACACACACACACACACACACACACACACACACACACACACACACACACACACACACACACACACACACACACACACACACACACACCCTGAGAGTCAATCACTGAAGACGCACATACACAAAGTCCAATGCACCCGGTTTACACCTGAAACACGGCATGTTGAAATATCTTGACCATAGGGGTTATGTAATGCACTTAATGAGTGTTTATCTGCATCCCCATGGCAACACATTTGGAGTTGAAATATCGACATCACGTATTCATCCATCAAATGTAACTTTTCACGCCACAAATGCATGTGTATGACATGTGTTAGTTAACCTTTTGAACACTTGTTTCTATATGATTTCATAGCAGTGTCTAGATCTGGATCTCAGAGCTTCAGCAGGGCTGGTGTGTAATGTCTGGTCCACCGGATTCAGGTCAGGTGACGCATTTTCAGTATGTTGAAATATTATTATTACCAGGGTTGATGTGTAATGTCTACAGAGAGGGGATCCGAGTGAAACAGCCAAGGCAATCAAGTTCATAAGAGTTCATAGTGCATGTGGTCAGATCACCTGATATGCTACAACCATAATTGAGCTGGCAATTATGTCAAGAGCTAACTGTGGAATGATGCAACATGGGTGACTAAGATATGGACAGAAACGGAATGACCTGCCAGAAATCAAATGACCTGTTCGTCCATATAAACATCTAACACTAATGAGTCCATGTTATTTTTTTTTAGGGCTGGTACTTTATTGCATTAATTTCGATTAATTAACTACAGAAAGAATTAAAAGTAAAAAAAAAGGTGCATTTAATCGCATGATGATTTTTCTTTATTGTGTAAGAATGTTACCTTTCAAAGGAGATCAGACTCATGCATGTGCTATAAGTATAAAGTATAATACATCGCAAATAACTTTTTTTCTTAGTCTGGTTTGTTCTATTGAAAGAGTATCTGAGTACAAATGTTTGGGTGTTATGTTGGATGAGAAATTGACATGGAAGCCACATATAATGTACATAAAAAAGAAGGTAGCCAAGAGTGTTTTTGTTTTGAACAAGGTAAAGAATGTGCTTGATTATAATTCTATGCGAATATTATATTGTTCACTCATCCTACCATATTTGAGTTACTGTGTGGAAGTGTGGGGTAACATGTATGAAAGCAACATAAAGCCATTTATTTATATTACAGAAGAGAACATGAGTAAGAATAGTTCACAAAGTAGATTCAAGAGAACTTACCAATGAATTATTTATTAAATCCAGAATATTGAAACTTAAAGAGTTAGCTGAAATACAGACTTTATTAGTTTTGTTTAGAGCAAAATGCAGAGTATTACCAGCAAATATACAGAGGTTGTTCGTTCCCTGTCCAGAGAAGGCAATTCAATTTTAAGCACCAATTTGCACGAAACACCTTAAAACAAAGGTGCACCTCAGTTATAGGTATCAAACTATGGAACTCTTTGCAGAATGATGAAAGAGTTCTACTAATAAATTTCACTTCAAAAGGTTGTACAAAGAAAAGATAAATAGACAGTATAGCACAGTGGAGGCTGCTGACCAAATTTTTAGGTGAAGCACAAAGTATTATATTATATTATATATTAAATAATATTTTTAAAACATCCCCCACTGTGTGTCAGTGGTCAGTGGACACAGATGAAAACATATTAACATTAGGTGACAGCAGACCTGACCAGATGAAAACATATTAGGTGACAGCGCACCTGACCAGATGAAATCATATTAGGTGACAGCGCACCTGACCAGATGAAATCATATTAGGTGACAGCGCACCTGACCAGATGAAATCATATTAGGTGACAGCGCACCTGACCAGATCAAAACATATTAGGTGACAGCACACCTGATCAGATCAAAACATTTTAGGTGACAGCGCACCAGCGTTTCCGTTAGAACATATTCGTGCCGGTCTGAGTGTCCTGCAAGATTTCTATCACCGGACATATTCGAGATATTCCGGTCAGAGTTTTAAACAGCAGTCTATTATAATCACATTTTTATGAGCTAACGAATTCCGTTATAATTGGACATGTGTATTAATTACATCAAGCGAAGAATGAGAAATTGATTTGCAGAATCAAATTACTATCTCTCGCCTCTCAAGTTAGTGCGATACGCTACCAGCATCAAGCTCCCGCTGCAGCAGCTCTGTCACACGCACCCCCAAATGAATCTCGAGTCGACATCGCTTCACCTCGTTGTATCAGACACGTCACACATATCATAATGTTCAACTTCACGTATACAGTCATTAATATATTCCAAATAAAATAAGTCCCTCGATACTCCGTGCTGCTGCTGACTTGAAATAAAATAGACCGATACGCAGTCGGTCCGACACTAAACAGCAGTCTGTTATAATCACATTTTTATGAGCTAACGGAAACGCTGCAGCGCACCTGACCAGATCAAAACATATTAGGTGAAGGTGACATGGAAGCCACAGACTCATACCCCCCCGACACTCAACTAACCGCCTCGGACAGTCCTTCATACCAGTGGCCATCAGGCTCCACAACAGTGGGCAGCGACTGCTGCCATACATCGACCTAGAACTAATAGGAACCCAAGTAGGACAATAACACTACCTTATGCATACTGCACATTATGTGGATACTGTGATACTGTGAATAATGAATAATGTATATTTCAGTTAGTTAGATAGTAAATTATATTGACCTATTTGTTTACACTGATTGTGTTGTTTTCACTACCTGTACCCCCCCCCCCCCTTCCCCCATGCTGCTATGATGCCTGAATTTCCCCAAGGGGATCAATAAAGGAATATCTTATCGTATCTTAAAAGGAAAGATGAAATTACCTACCTGGGTTCCATCCTATAGAGGCAAATCTTTCCTGTGACAAAATGGGATCCAATGTAATAAAACTAAGTCAACCAACGAACTAGATTCCTGTACCGGATCTCCTCTCTGGTAAACAAGAATACCTTGAAGACTCTAACAGGAGCACTCATTCAAGGGTACTACGACTATGCTTGCACCTCATGGTACCAAAGCACCTCAAAGGCACTAAAAACAAGATTACAAACATCACAAAACAAACTGGTCAGACTACTGCTTGACTTTACTCGTAAAATCCACCTCACCCCTGTCCACTTTGACAACCTAGGATGGCTTAGAGTAGACGACAGAGTACAGCAACTTGCAATGGGCCTGGTCTACAAGATACACTACACCACTAAGATACCCATGTGCATGTCGAAATACTTTCCAAAGGTCAGTGAATACCACAACCACAACACCAGAGGGAGTTCCACAAATCATGTTCAACCCAGATAAAATAATTTAAAAAGTTAAAAAAAAAAAAATAGAATTTTTTAATAAAAGAAAAATAGTCATAACTTAGAAATGAGATTGCATATGTCTATGAATCGATATCGCGATTCTGTTTCGATTAATTGCCCAGCCCTACAGTGTGTACAGTAAGTTAGCTTGGGGTGATTATCATTGTGATGTAGGCTAAGCTGGCTAGCTACTGTTAGCATACACACTTTTACAAACACTGTAGCCTACTTACTTTTTCATCCACAACGTTTTTTCTGATCCAGATGCATAAGTCCACTTCTTCATGTTGCTCAGTTGCTGGTTTATACTTCGGTCCTAATGTTGGCGCAAAGTTTAATTTAGCCTGACTTGACTTGTTATAGCTGTACAGCTTACTAACTACTAAACAACAACTAAACTTCTAGCTTGCTCTTTCACATAGTCAAAACGGGTCCAGCTGCATGTCCGGAGGATAGGTTTAGCTCGGGCCAATCTCAAGTTTCTCAAGTTTCTTTATTAGTTGTCATACAGAAGTACAGAATACTTTTATACAAAATGCTTCTTTATGTTACATTTTGTATACAACTAATAAAGAAACTTGAGAAACTTGAGATTGGCCCGAGCTAAACCTATCCTCTGAACCTGCAGCTGGACCCGTTTTGACTTTGGAACACAGCAATCTCTGATTGGATTTGCAAGGCTGCCAATCATATTCAACCTCCGTGTATTGGATGTCAAGGGCTGTCAATCATTCAAACCTCCATTCAATGGCAAGAGTTTAACTGCACAGACCGTGCTTAGATGAAGTTAATAGCCTATTTTGATTGGCTGCTATTCTCTATGACAACACGTGAAACACAAATTCACTCATAATTCATAATTATTATTAATTTACATAATATATACATTTATTTTATTATATATATAAAAAAAAATCTTTATTATTATTATTTTATATTTTTTTATTAGAAAGTTTCCTCTGTAAAAAAAATGCCAGTGAATTTTTTCTTTTAAAAAAATGGCCAAAATTGACAGCTCTGAGCAGGCCTGCACTGCAGTAATGACTGCAGTAATTATTCGAGAAGAAAACTTCACAGGTGTGACCCAATGTTATATAAATAATAAATAACAGCCATCGAAATAGGCTATTAACTTCGTCTAAGCACGGTCTGTGCAGTTAAACTCTTGCCATTGAATGGAGGATTGAATGATTGACATCCCTTGCCATCCAATACATGGAGGTTGAATATGATTGGCAGCCTTGCAAATCCAATCAGAGATCGCTGCATTGCAAAGTCAAAACGGGTCCATCTGCAGGTTAGGTTTAGCTCTGGCCAATCTCAAGTTTCTCAAGTTTCTTTATTAGTTGTCATACAGAAGTACAGAATACTTTTATACAAAATGTAACAGAAATAAGCATTTTGTATAAAAGTATTCTGTACTTCTGTATGACAACTAATAAAGAAACTTGAGAAACTTGAGATTGGCCAGAGCTAAACCTAACCTCCGACCCTGCAGATGGACCCATTTTGACTGTTTGAAAGAGCAAGGAAGTAGTTTAGTTGTTGTTTAGTAGAAGTAAGCTGTACAGCTATAACAAGTAAAGTCAGGCTAAATTAAACTTTGCGCCAACATTAGGACCGAAGTATAATCCAGCAACTGAGCAACATGAAGAAGTGGACTTATGCATCTGGATCAGAAAAAACGTTGTGGATGAAAAAGTAAGTAGGCTAGTGTTTGTAAAAGCTTGTATGCTAACAGTAGCTAGCCAGCTTAGCCTACATCACAATGATAATCACCAAGCTAACTTACTGTACACACTGTAGGGCTGGGCAATTAATCAAAACAGAATCGCGATATCGATTCATAGACCTATGCAATCTCATTTCTAAGTTATGACTTTTTTTTTTTTTTTTTTTTTTATTATTTTATCTGGGTTGAACATGATTTGTGGAACTCCCTCTGGTGTTGTGGTCGTGGTATTCACTGACCTTTGGGAAGTATTCCGACATGCACATGGGTATCTTAGTGGTGTAGTGTATCTTGTAGACCAGGCCCATTGCAAGTTGCTGTACTCTGTCGTCTACTCTAAGCCATCCTAGGTTGTCAAAGTGGGCAGGGGTGAGGTGGGTTTTAGGAGTAAGGTCAAGCAGTAGTCTGACCAGTTTGTTTTGTGATGTTTGTAATCTTGTTTTTAGTGCCTTTGAGGTGCTTTGGTACCATGAGGTGCAAGCATAGTCGTAGTACCCTTGAATGAGTGCTCCTGTTAGAGTCTTCAAGGTATTCTTGTTTACCAGAGAGGAGATCCGGTACAGGAATCTAGTTCGTTGGTTGACTTAGTTTTATTACATTGGATCCCATTTTGTCACAGGAATGATTTGCCTCTATAGGATGGAACCCAGGTAGGGAATTTCATCTTTCCTTTTAAGATAAGATAAGATATTCCTTTATTGATCCCCTTGG
>NW_028169149.1:0-65000 GCF_963971535.1 Notolepis coatsorum | reverse complement strand
GGGGGGGGGGCAACCGCGGGGGGGCGGGGACGCTCTCTCGTTGTCGGAACACAGTGTGAGAAGAGCATTTATGCAGGTGAACACCAGAAAAGCTGCTGGTCCAGATGGTATAACAGGACGCATACTTAAGTCCTGTGCCAACCAGCTAGCCCCTGTGTTCACCGCCATATTTAATCAATCCCTGGTGGAGTCAGTGGTCCCTGCCTGCTTCAAGATGTCTACCATCATCCCTGTACCAAAGAAACCCTCCCCAGCATGTCTCAATGACTACAGACCGGTGGCACTCACCTCTGTGGCCATGAAATGTTTCGAGAGGCTGGTCAAGGATCACATTTGTGCCTCCCTCCCCAGTGATATGGACCCCATGCAATTTGCATACAGGCCAAACCTTCCACAAGACCAAGGACATTGACCGCGACATGCGCTCATCTACCCTCTCCTCTACCCTCTCCTCTACCCTGTCTGAGCCGGACTCTGCCCTTTCCACTTAACCCTTTCACTGCCACACTACAGCAGGTTAACCCTTTCACTGCCACACTACAGAAGGTTAACCCTTTACTATCACACTACCGACGGTGTGACAGTGAAAGGGTTAACCTGCTGTTGCGTGGCAGTGAAAGGGTTGAACTCCTGTGTGTTTGTCGCAGTGAAAGGGTTAACCGTTTGGTGTGTGTGCGTGCGTGCGTGCGTGCGTGCGTGTGTGTGTGTGTGTCTGTCCATGTGTGTGTGTGTGTGTGTGTGTGTGTGTGTGTGTGTCTGCGTGTGTCTGCGTGTGTGTGTGTGTCTGTGTGTGTGTGTGTGTCTATGTCTGTGTGTGTCTATGTGTGTGTGTGTGTGTGTGTGTGTGTGTGTGTGTGTGTGTGTGTGTGTGTGTGTGTGTGTGTGTGTGTGTGTGTGTGTGTGTGTGTGTGTGTGTGTGTGTGTGTGTGTGTGTGTGCACTTCTTCAACCATTATCTAAAAAAAAAAAAAAAAAACTATAAAAAAAAAAATCTAACCCTAACTAACCGTACTGTCATGCACTTGTCCTAATAAACTAACCTACACTGTAGCACTCAACACTTTGATGAACATTGTTGCTCAGCTGATAGAGTTGTGCCCTTCCTGATGGCTTGTCGTACAGAACTTGTAAGTCGCTTTGGATAAAAGCGTCAGCTAAATGACTAAATGTAAATGTAAATGTAAATGTGTGTGTGTGTCCTAGGTGAAGGATCCAGAGCAGACTTGTTGATACTTTATTAAGAAAGGTGTTGGTTGAGGCATCATACAGGATGCTCTCTCCTCTCCTCTCCTCTCCTCTCCTCTCCTCTCCTCTCCTCTCCTCTCCTCTCCTCTCCTCTCCTCTCCTCTCCTCTCCTCTCCTCTCCTCTCCTCTCCTCTCCTCTCTCTCTCCTCTCCTCTCCTCTCCTCTCCTCTCCTCTCCTCTCCTCTCCTCTCCTCTCCTCTCCTCTCCTCTCCTCTCCTCTTCTCTTCTCTTCTCTTCTCTTCTCTTCTCTTCTCTTCTCTTCTCTTCTCTTCTCTTCTTATATACTTTATTGTTGACAAATATCCCAAGAACAGTATTGCCAAAGCACCGTGAGAGACAATACAACAAAAACACACAATTAATGAATTATCCTCCTTCTCTCTCCCCTTATCGCTTTTGCTCTTCTCTCTCTATATCTCTCTTTCTCTCTCTCTATATCTCTCTTTCTCTCTCTCAATCTATGTCTCTCTCTCCCTGTCTCTCTCTTCTCTCTCTCTATCTCTCTTTCTCGATTTATATCCCCTCTTCCCCGCTATCTGCCCTCTTCTCTCCTCCACCCATCTATCTCCCTCTCCTCCACCCATCTATCTCCTTCTCCTCCACCAGTTTATCTCCCGCTCCTCTACCCATCTATCTCCCTCTCATCCACCCATCTATCTCCCTCTCATCCACCCATATATCTCCCTCTCCTCCACCCATCTATCTCCCTCTCCTCCACCCATCTATCTCCTTCTCCTCCACCAGTTTATCTCCCGCTCCTCTACCCATATATCTCCCTATCATCCACCCATCTATCTCCCTATCCTTTAATCTCCCCATGTCCACATCCCCTTTTTTATCTCTCTATCTATCTCTTTCTCTCTCTATATATATATATATATATATATATCGGCCTCTGGGGGAAAGAGAGTCATGGCTGTGGAAGTGGAATTTGATGTGGCGATTTATCCGGTGTGCTGTTATGGTTTATAAGCGGGTAAGAGGTTCCGGTTGTGAATGGCTTCAGCGTGGCACCTGTCAGACAGCGATCCCTGAGTGGCAGGCGCAGGGGGCGGAGACAGCGATCCCTGAGTGGCAGGCGCAGGGGGCGGAGACAGCGATTCCTGAGTGGCAGGCGCAGGGGGCGGAGACAGCGATCCCTGAGTGGCAGGCGCAGGGGGCAGAGACAGCGATCCCTGAGTGGCAGGCGCAGGGGGCGGAGACAGCGATCCCTGAGTGGCAGGCGCAGGGGGCGGGAGACAGCGATCCCTGAGTGGCAGGCGCAGGGGGCGGGAGAAAGCGATCCCTGAGTGGCAGGCGCGGGGGGGCGGGAGACAGCGATCCCTGAGTGGCAGGCGCAGGGGGCGGGAGACAGCGATCCCTGAGTGGCAGGCGCAGGGGGCGGGAAACAGCGATCCCTGAGTGGCAGGCGCAGGGGGCGGGAGACAGCGATCCCTGAGTGGCAGGCGCAGGGGGCGGAACACCGGGGAGCTAGATTTTGAAGCGTCTTGCTCCATTCTAGGGCTGACCTCTGACCTAGACGAGTCGAATAGTCGACTAATCGATCGAAAGGAGCCGTGGTCGACTGCCAACCTCTTAGTCGAATGCAAACAAAATTATTATAATAATAATATATATATATCTATATATATATATTATAATTTTGTATCATTCTTTCCAAAAGCAAAGAGGTCTAGAAGCGTGGCTGACGCTAATGGCACGCATACCAGCGAGGCTAACTGCCTACAGGCACAGAGGCACTGAAAGAGGATTTCACCGTCTAATGAACACACTAGACAAATAGCATTGAGAGAGAGAGTCTCTTTCTAAGAGAGGGAGAGAGAGAGTCTGTTTCTAAGAGAGGGAGAGAGAGTCTCTTTCTAAGAGAGGGAGAGAGAGTCTGTTTCCAAGAGAGGGAGAGAGAGAGTCTGTTTCTAAGAGAGGGAGAGAGAGAGTCTGTTTCTAAGAGAGGGAGAGAGAGTCTCTTTCTAAGAGAGGGAGAGAGAGTCTGTTTCCAAGAGAGGGAGAGAGAGAGTCTGTTTCTAAGAGAGGGAGAGAGAGTCTGTTTCTAAGAGAGGGAGAGAGAGTCTGTTTCTAAGAGAGGGAGAGAGAGTCTTTTTCTAAGAGAGGGAGAGAGAGTCTGTTTCCAAGAGAGGGAGAGAGAGAGTCTGTTTCTAAGAGAGGGAGAGAGAGTCTCTTTCTAAGAGAGGGAGAGAGAGTCTCTTTCTAAGAGAGGGAGAGAGAGAGTCTCTTTCTAAGAGAGGGAGAGAGAGTCTTTTTCTAAGAGAGGGAGAGAGAGTCTCTTTCTAAGAGAGGGAGAGAGAGTCTCTTTCTAAGAGAGGGAGAGAGAGTCTGTTTCTAAGAGAGGGAGAGAGAGTCTCTTTCTAAGAGAGGGAGAGAGAGTCTCTTTCCAAGAGAGGGAGAGAGAGTCTCTTTCTAAGAGAGGGAGAGAGAGAGTCTGTTTCCAAGAGAGGGAGAGAGAGTCTCTTTCTAAGAGAGGGAGAGAGAGAGTCTGGCGCAGCCATGCATGGCAGGTTACAGAGAGCAGGCTACACCATTATTAACACAACGTCTGGAGATGAGATGTCAAATAGACAATAGAGAAGAAAAGAGCGCATGATGTAAACATCTGAGTCTCTCCCCCTGCAGTGCTTTCACCTCGTAGCAGCGCGGGCTGTCAGTGAGCAACACGGTCTCATCACTGTTACTGTTGCTAACACTCTGCATCTCTGACCACCAGGTGGTGCTGGTGGACACCGTTATTCCTCCGCCAGCTTCTCGAACCAAGCGCCACAATAACCTTCCACAAGACCAAGGACATTGACCGCGACATGCGCTCATCTACCCTCTCCTCTACCCTGTCTGAGCCGGACTCTGCCCTTTCCACTTAACCCTTTCACTGCCACACTACAGAAGGTTAACCCTTTACTATCACACTACCGACGGTGTGACAGTGAAAGGGTTAACCTGCTGTTGTGTGGCAGTGAAAGGGTTGACCTTCTGTGTGTTTGTCGCTGTGAAAGGGTTAACCGTTTGGTAGTGTGCGGCAGTGAAAGGGTTAAAGAGCAAGTCCACCACTACAATAACACTCTGCAGGCTGGCCTGGACAGGTTTGTCCCCCCAAAAGAAACACGTCTGATATTGGACCATCGTTCAGCCCCCTGGTATGCAGCCCAGCTCAGAGCACTAAAATCAGAGGGCCGGAAGATTGAACGCAGCCTCCGGCGAACTGGACTAACGGTCCATCAGCTGGCGTATCGACAACATCAGATGGCGTACTCATCCGCACTGAGAGCCGCTAGACGCTCAAGCCCTGGGAATCATCTGCCAAAATCCCCTCCACTGTTGAATGCAACCGTTTCATGGACTTTTTTTTTTTAAACCAAGATCGACACAATCAGGCACAATATTACCCCTACTCAACTGGCCCCCCCACCCGACACTGCCCCTCACCATGGCCCCACCCTAGGATGCTTTTCGGAGGTCACCCAAGCCGAGCTATCCACCATAGTTCTCAAAATGAACTCCTCCACCCCTGGAGTGGGTTATGTTCTGCTCAGGATGATGCTGGTAAACTTAGGATTAGGAGTCGCCACATGGCCTCGACTCCAGACAGTCAACAGGGAAAGATTAGCAGCACAGTGTAACGCTCTCTGTCTGGCCTGGTGCAGCGAACACACACCCTGTGGTCTCTGTCTGGCCTGGTACAGCGAACACACACCCACAGTGTAACGCTCTCTGTCTGGCCTGGTACAGCGAACACACACCCACAGTGTAACGCTCTCTGTCTGGCCTGGTGCAGCGAACACACACCCACAGTGTAACGCTCTCTGTCTGGCCTGGTGCAGCGAACACACACCCACAGTGTAACGCTCTCTGTCTGGCCTGGCACAGCGAACACACACCCTGTGGTCTCTGTCTGGCCTGGTACAGCGAACACACACCCACAGTGTAACGCTCTCTGTCTGGCCTGGTGCAGCGAACACACACCCACAGTGTAACGCTCTCTGTCTGGCCTGGTGCAGCGAACACACACCCACAGTGTAACGCTCTCTGTCTGGCCTGGCACAGCGAACACACACCCTGTGGTCTCTGTCTGGCCTGGTACAGCGAACACACACCCACAGTGTAACGCTCTCTGTCTGGCCTGGTGCAGCGAACACACACCCACAGTGTAACGCTCTCTGTCTGGCCTGGTGCAGCGAACACACACCCACAGTGTAACGCTCTCTGTCTGGCCTGGTGCAGCGAACACACACCCACAGTGTAACGCTCTCTGTCTGGTCTGGTGCAGCGAACACACACCCACAGTGTAACGCTCTCTGTCTGGCCTGGTGCAGCGAACACACACCCACAGTGTAACGCTCTCTGTCTGGCCTGGTGCAGCGAACACACACCCACAGTGTAACGCTCTCTGTCTGGCCTGGTGCAGCGAACACACACCCACAGTGTAACGCTCTCTGTCTGGCCTGGTGCAGCGAACACACACCCACAGTGTAACGCTCTCTGTCTGGCCTGGTACAGCGAACACACACCCACAGTGTAACGCTCTCTGTCTGGCCTGGTGCAGCGAACACACACCCACAGTGTAACGCTCTCTGTCTGGCCTGGTGCAGCAAACAGACACCAACAGTGTAACGCTCTCTGTCTGGCCTGGTACAGCGAACACACACCCACAGTGTAACGCTCTCTGTCTGGCCTGGTGCAGCAAACAGACACCCACAGTGTAACGCTCTCTGTCTGGCCTGGTGCAGCAAACAGACACCCACAGTGTAACGCTCTCTGTCTGGCCTGGTGCAGCGAACACACACCCACAGTGTAACGCTATCTGTCTGGCCTGGTGCAGCGAACACACACCCACAGTTAGGCCTGCCACGATAACACATTTTGCTGGGCGATTAATTGCCCCCGAAAATATCGCGATAAGCGATATTATTGCGACCGGTTAGAGAATTTTTTTTTGAAGCATTTATTTCCCAAAACTTTTATTTTGAAGCCCACCGCTCCGTCTTTTCCGGTGTTTTAGACTTTTATTTTGAAGCCCACCGACCGGACCGGAAGTATTGTTGTGATTATCCTAGCAGAACCTATGAGCCGACAACTTGTCTCGTCCGGTTCTGTGTTTTTGAGCTAATGATAAAACAAATATTGAGATTGTTGGTGAACAACTAACTTTAGGTTAGTTTTAACGTTAGCTACTAACGTTAGATGCAGCTACTACAGGCAATCAACGATGAGGAGGAAGCGTCAAAGCAGTATATAATAGAATAGCTGTGGTGCGTAGGCACTGCAGCACGACTCGAAACTACCTACTACGTTATAATAAATGAATTCATGTTTAACTTGTCCCCGTGTCCAGTCCTTTGACTAGCCCCACCCGTTCATTGTAAACAATGATGCATGTAATTGTATTAACGTTAATCTGTGTTGTAGCTATGCTATACGTTGTATTTAGTTTGTTAGCTATTTAGCTAATGTTGTTAGCATTGAATGAGAATCAACACTCGATCTTTCATCTTTATTTAGCAGTCCAGTTTCTCCGGGCAGTAGCGAGTAACTACTTGGGTCTAAAAATAACTAACGTTACACTATAAATAATGCTACTTGGTTAAAAGGAGCAACACTATTGAGAAATGTAGTTAAGCTATGTGGCGTTGCCCCACGGAGCTCCCGTGCTGTGCTCTGTAGTAAAGCCAGCGGCCCGCCTCCCAACACGGACAGTGACTGAAGAGGGGCACTGGTTCCGCCTCATTAAAACAAACGCGCAAATAGCAATTAATCGCGCCCGTCAAAATCATTGCATTCATTTTAATTATCGCGGCAATTCATCGATTTATTGCTTATCGCGGCAGGCCTACCCACAGTGTAACGCTCTCTGCCTGGCCTGGTGCAGCGAACACACACCCACAGTGTAACGCTCTCTGTCTGGCCTGGTGCAGCGAACACACACCCACAGTGTAACGCTCTCTGTCTGGCCTGGTACAGCGAACACACACCCACAGTGTAACGCTATCTGTCTGGCCTGGTGCAGCGAACACACACCCACAGTGTAACGCTCTCTGTCTGGCCTGGTGCAGCGAACACACACCCACAGTGTAACGCTCTCTGTCTGGCCTGGTGCAGCAAACACACACCCACAGTGTAACGCTCTCTGTCTGGCCTGGTGCAGCGAACACACACCCACAGTGTAACGCTCTCTGTCTGGCCTGGTGCAGCGAACACACACCCACAGTGTAACGCTCTCTGTCTGGCCTGGTACAGCGAACACACACCCACAGTGTAACGCTCTCTGTCTGGCCTGGTGCAGCGAACACACACCCACAGTGTAACGCTCTCTGTCTGGCCTGGTACAGCGAACACACACCCACAGTGTAACGCTCTCTGTCTGGCCTGGTGCAGCGAACACACACCCACAGTGTAACGCTCTCTGTCTGGCCTGGTGCAGCGAACACACACCCACAGTGTAACGCTCTCTGTCTGGCCTGGTGCAGCGAACACACACCCACAGTGTAACGCTCTCTGTCTGGCCTGGTGCAGCGAACACACACCCACAGTGTAACGCTCTCTGTCTGGCCTGGTGCAGCGAACACACACCCACAGTGTAACGCTCTCTGTCTGGCATGGTGCAGCGAACACACACCCACAGTGTAACGCTCTCTGTCTGGCCTGGTGCAGCGAACACACACCCACAGTGTAACGCTCTCTGTCTGGTCTGGTGCAGCGAACACACACCCACAGTGTAACGCTCTCTGTCTGGCCTGGTGCAGCGAACACACACCCACAGTGTAACGCTCTCTGTCTGGCCTGGTGCAGCGAACACACACCCACAGTGTAACGCTCTCTGTCTGGCCTGGTGCAGCGAACACACACCCACAGTGTAACGCTCTCTGTCTGGCCTGGTGCAGCGAACACACACCCACAGTGTAACGCTCTCTGTCTGGCCTGGTGCAGCGAACACACACCCACAGTGTAACGCTCTCTGTCTGGCCTGGTGCAGCGAACACACACCCACAGTGTAACGCTCTCTGTCTGGCCTGGTGCAGCGAACACACACCCACAGTGTAACGCTCTCTGTCTGGCCTGGTGCAGCGAACACACACCCACAGTGTAACGCTCTCTGTCTGGCCTGGTGCAGCGAACACACACCCACAGTGTAACGCTCTCTGTCTGGTCTGGTGCAGCGAACACACACCCACAGTGTAACGCTCTCTGTCTGGCCTGGTGCAGCGAACACACACCCACAGTGTAACGCTCTCTGTCTGGCCTGGTACAGCGAACACACACCCACAGTGTAACGCTCTCTGTCTGGCCTGGTGCAGCGAACAGACACCCACAGTGTAACGCTCTCTGTCTGGCCTGGTGCAGCGAACACACACCCACAGTGTAACGCTCTCTGTCTGGCCTGGTGCAGCGAACACACACCCACAGTGTAACGCTCTCTGTCTGGCCTGGTGCAGCGAACACACACCCACAGTGTAACGCTATCTGTCTGGCCTGGTGCAGCGAACACACACCCACAGTTAGGCCTGCCACGATAACACATTTTGCTGGGCGATTAATTGCCCCCGAAAATATCGCGATAAGCGATATTATTGCGACCGGTTAGAGAATTTTTTTTTAGACATTTATTTCCCAAAACTTTTATTTTGAAGCCCACCGCTCCGTCTTTTCCGGTGTTTTAGACTTTTATTTTGAAGCCCACCGACCGGACCGGAAGTATTGTTGTGATTATCCTAGCAGAACCTATGAGCCGACAACTTGTCTCGTCCGGTTCTGTGTTTTTGAGCTAATGATAAAACAAATATTGAGATTGTTGGTGAACAACTAACTTTAGGTTAGGTTTAATGTTAGCTACTAACGTTAGATGCAGCTACTACAGGCAATCAACGATGAGGAGGAAGCGTCAAAGCAGTATATAATAGAATAGCTGTGGTGCGTAGGCACTGCAGCACGACTCGAAACGACCTACTACGTTATAATAAATGAATTCATGTTTAACTTGTCCCCGTGTCCAGTCCTTTGACTAGCCCCACCCGTTCATTGTAAACAATGATGCATGTAATTGTATTAACGTTATTCTGTGTTGTAGCTATGCTATACGTTGTATTTAGTTTGTTAGCTATTTAGCTAATGTTGTTAGCATTGAATGAGAATCAACACTCGATCTTTCATCTTTATTTAGCAGTCCAGTTTCTCCGGGCAGTAGCGAGTAACTACTTGGGTCTAAAAATAGCTAACGTTACACTATAAATAACGCTACTTGGTTAAAAGGAGCAACACTATTGAGAAATGTAGTTAAGCTATGTGGCGTTGCCCCACGAAGCTCCTGTGCTGTGCTCTGTAGTAAAGCCAGCGGCCCGCCTCCCAACACGGACAGTGACTGACAAGGGGCACTGGTTCCGCCTCATTAAAACAAACGCGCAAATAGCAATTAATCGCGCCCGTCAAAATCATTGCATTCATTTTAATTATCGCGGCAATTAATCGATTTATTGCTTATCGCGGCAGGCCTACCCACAGTGTAACGCTCTCTGTCTGGCCTGGTACAGCGAACACACACCCACAGTGTAACGCTCTCTGTCTGGCCTGGTGCAGCGAACACACACCCACAGTGTAACGCTCTCTGTCTGGCCTGGTGCAGCGAACACACACCCACAGTGTAACGCTCTCTGTCTGGCCTGGTGCAGCGAACACACACCCACAGTGTAACGCTCTCTGTCTGGCCTGGTGCAGCTAACACACACCCACAGTGTAACGCTCTCTGTCTGGCCTGGTACAGCGAACAGACACCCACAGTGTAACGCTCTCTGTCTGGCCTGGTGCAGCGAACACACACCCACAGTGTAACGCTCTCTGTCTGGCCTGGTACAGCGAACACACACCCACAGTGTAACGCTCTCTGTCTGGCCTGGTGCAGCGAACACACACCCACAGTGTAACGCTCTCTGTCTGGCCTGGTGCAGCGAACACACACCCACAGTGTAACGCTCTCTGTCTGGCCTGGTGCAGCGAACACACACCCACAGTGTAACGCTCTCTGTCTGGCCTGGTGCAGCGAACACACACCCACAGTGTAACGCTCTCTGTCTGGCCTGGTGCAGCGAACACACACCCACAGTGTAACGCTCTCTGTCTGGTCTGGTGCAGCGAACACACACCCACAGTGTAACGCTCTCCGTCTGGCCTGGTACAGCGAACACACACCCACAGTGTAACGCTCTCTGTCTGGCCTGGTGCAGTGAACAGACACCCACAGTGTAACGCTCTCTGTCTGGCCTGGTGCAGCGAACACACACCCACAGTGTAACGCTCTCTGTCTGGCCTGGTGCAGCGAACACACACCCACAGTGTAACGCTCTCTGTCTGGCCTGGTGCAGCGAACACACACCCACAGTGTAACGCTCTCTGTCTGGCCTTGTGCAGCGAACACACACCCACAGTGTAACGCTCTCTGTCTGGCCTGGTGCAGCGAACACACACCCACAGTGTAACGCTCTCTGTCTGGCCTGGTGCAGCGAACACACACCCACAGTGTAACGCTCTCTGTCTGGCCTGGTGCAGCGAACACACACCCACAGTGTAACGCTCTCTGTCTGGCCTGGTGCAGCGAACAGACACCCACAGTGTAACGCTCTCTGTCTGGCCTGGTGCAGCGAACACACACCCACAGTGTAATGCTCTCTGTCTGGCCTGGTGCAGCGAACACACACCCACAGTGTAACGCTCTCTGTCTGGCCTGGTACAGCGAACACACACCCACAGTGTAACGCTCTCTGTCTGGCCTGGTGCAGCGAACACACACCCACAGTGTAACGCTCTCTGTCTGGCCTGGTGCAGCAAACAGACACCCACAGTGTAACGCTCTCTGTCTGGCCTGGTGCAGCGAACACACACCCACAGTGTAACGCTCTCTGTCTGGCCTGGTGCAGCGAACACACACCCACAGTGTAACGCTCTCTGTCTGGCCTGGTGCAGCGAACACACACCCACAGTGTAACGCTCTCTGTCTGGCCTGGTGCAGCGAACACACACCCACAGTGTAACGCTCTCTGTCTGGCCTGGTGCAGCGAACAGACACCCTGTGCTCTCTGTCTGGCCTGGTGCAGCGAACACACACCCACAGTGTAACGCTCTCTGTCTGGCCTGGTGCAGCGAACACACACCCACAGTGTAACGCTCTCTGTCTGGCCTGGTGCAGCGAACACACACCCACAGTGTAACGCTCTCTGTCTGGTCTGGTGCAGCGAACACACACCCACAGTGTAACGCTCTCTGTCTGGCCTGGTGCAGCGAACACACACCCACAGTGTAACGCTCTCTGTCTGGCCTGGTGCAGCGAACACACACCCACAGTGTAACGCTCTCTGTCTGGCCTGGTGCAGCGAACACACACCCACAGTGTAACGCTCTCTGTCTGGCCTGGTGCAGCGAACACACACCCACAGTGTAACGCTCTCTGTCTGGCCTGGTACAGCGAACACACACCCACAGTGTAACGCTCTCTGTCTGGCCTGGTGCAGCGAACACACACCCACAGTGTAACGCTCTCTGTCTGGCCTGGTGCAGCAAACAGACACCAACAGTGTAACGCTCTCTGTCTGGCCTGGTACAGCGAACACACACCCACAGTGTAACGCTCTCTGTCTGGCCTGGTGCAGCAAACAGACACCCACAGTGTAACGCTCTCTGTCTGGCCTGGTGCAGCAAACAGACACCCACAGTGTAACGCTCTCTGTCTGGCCTGGTGCAGCGAACACACACCCACAGTGTAACGCTATCTGTCTGGCCTGGTGCAGCGAACACACACCCACAGTTAGGCCTGCCACGATAACACATTTTGCTGGGCGATTAATTGCCCCCGAAAATATCGCGATAAGCGATATTATTGCGACCGGTTAGAGATTTTTTTTTGAAGCATTTATTTCCCAAAACTTTTATTTTGAAGCCCACCGCTCCGTCTTTTCCGGTGTTTTAGACTTTTATTTTGAAGCCCACCGACCGGACCGGAAGTATTGTTGTGATTATCCTAGCAGAACCTATGAGCCGACAACTTGTCTCGTCCGGTTCTGTGTTTTTGAGCTAATGATAAAACAAATATTGAGATTGTTGGTGAACAACTAACTTTAGGTTAGTTTTAACGTTAGCTACTAACGTTAGATGCAGCTACTACAGGCAATCAACGATGAGGAGGAAGCGTCAAAGCAGTATATAATAGAATAGCTGTGGTGCGTAGGCACTGCAGCACGACTCGAAACTACCTACTACGTTATAATAAATGAATTCATGTTTAACTTGTCCCCGTGTCCAGTCCTTTGACTAGCCCCACCCGTTCATTGTAAACAATGATGCATGTAATTGTATTAACGTTAATCTGTGTTGTAGCTATGCTATACGTTGTATTTAGTTTGTTAGCTATTTAGCTAATGTTGTTAGCATTGAATGAGAATCAACACTCGATCTTTCATCTTTATTTAGCAGTCCAGTTTCTCCGGGCAGTAGCGAGTAACTACTTGGGTCTAAAAATAACTAACGTTACACTATAAATAATGCTACTTGGTTAAAAGGAGCAACACTATTGAGAAATGTAGTTAAGCTATGTGGCGTTGCCCCACGGAGCTCCCGTGCTGTGCTCTGTAGTAAAGCCAGCGGCCCGCCTCCCAACACGGACAGTGACTGAAGAGGGGCACTGGTTCCGCCTCATTAAAACAAACGCGCAAATAGCAATTAATCGCGCCCGTCAAAATCATTGCATTCATTTTAATTATCGCGGCAATTCATCGATTTATTGCTTATCGCGGCAGGCCTACCCACAGTGTAACGCTCTCTGCCTGGCCTGGTGCAGCGAACACACACCCACAGTGTAACGCTCTCTGTCTGGCCTGGTGCAGCGAACACACACCCACAGTGTAACGCTCTCTGTCTGGCCTGGTACAGCGAACACACACCCACAGTGTAACGCTATCTGTCTGGCCTGGTGCAGCGAACACACACCCACAGTGTAACGCTCTCTGTCTGGCCTGGTGCAGCGAACACACACCCACAGTGTAACGCTCTCTGTCTGGCCTGGTGCAGCAAACACACACCCACAGTGTAACGCTCTCTGTCTGGCCTGGTGCAGCGAACACACACCCACAGTGTAACGCTCTCTGTCTGGCCTGGTGCAGCGAACACACACCCACAGTGTAACGCTCTCTGTCTGGCCTGGTACAGCGAACACACACCCACAGTGTAACGCTCTCTGTCTGGCCTGGTGCAGCGAACACACACCCACAGTGTAACGCTCTCTGTCTGGCCTGGTACAGCGAACACACACCCACAGTGTAACGCTCTCTGTCTGGCCTGGTGCAGCGAACACACACCCACAGTGTAACGCTCTCTGTCTGGCCTGGTGCAGCGAACACACACCCACAGTGTAACGCTCTCTGTCTGGCCTGGTGCAGCGAACACACACCCACAGTGTAACGCTCTCTGTCTGGCCTGGTGCAGCGAACACACACCCACAGTGTAACGCTCTCTGTCTGGCCTGGTGCAGCGAACACACACCCACAGTGTAACGCTCTCTGTCTGGCATGGTGCAGCGAACACACACCCACAGTGTAACGCTCTCTGTCTGGCCTGGTGCAGCGAACACACACCCACAGTGTAACGCTCTCTGTCTGGTCTGGTGCAGCGAACACACACCCACAGTGTAACGCTCTCTGTCTGGCCTGGTGCAGCGAACACACACCCACAGTGTAACGCTCTCTGTCTGGCCTGGTGCAGCGAACACACACCCACAGTGTAACGCTCTCTGTCTGGCCTGGTGCAGCGAACACACACCCACAGTGTAACGCTCTCTGTCTGGCCTGGTGCAGCGAACACACACCCACAGTGTAACGCTCTCTGTCTGGCCTGGTGCAGCGAACACACACCCACAGTGTAACGCTCTCTGTCTGGCCTGGTGCAGCGAACACACACCCACAGTGTAACGCTCTCTGTCTGGCCTGGTGCAGCGAACACACACCCACAGTGTAACGCTCTCTGTCTGGCCTGGTGCAGCGAACACACACCCACAGTGTAACGCTCTCTGTCTGGCCTGGTGCAGCGAACACACACCCACAGTGTAACGCTCTCTGTCTGGTCTGGTGCAGCGAACACACACCCACAGTGTAACGCTCTCTGTCTGGCCTGGTGCAGCGAACACACACCCACAGTGTAACGCTCTCTGTCTGGCCTGGTACAGCGAACACACACCCACAGTGTAACGCTCTCTGTCTGGCCTGGTGCAGCGAACAGACACCCACAGTGTAACGCTCTCTGTCTGGCCTGGTGCAGCGAACACACACCCACAGTGTAACGCTCTCTGTCTGGCCTGGTGCAGCGAACACACACCCACAGTGTAACGCTCTCTGTCTGGCCTGGTGCAGCGAACACACACCCACAGTGTAACGCTATCTGTCTGGCCTGGTGCAGCGAACACACACCCACAGTTAGGCCTGCCACGATAACACATTTTGCTGGGCGATTAATTGCCCCCGAAAATATCGCGATAAGCGATATTATTGCGACCGGTTAGAGAATTTTTTTTTAGACATTTATTTCCCAAAACTTTTATTTTGAAGCCCACCGCTCCGTCTTTTCCGGTGTTTTAGACTTTTATTTTGAAGCCCACCGACCGGACCGGAAGTATTGTTGTGATTATCCTAGCAGAACCTATGAGCCGACAACTTGTCTCGTCCGGTTCTGTGTTTTTGAGCTAATGATAAAACAAATATTGAGATTGTTGGTGAACAACTAACTTTAGGTTAGGTTTAATGTTAGCTACTAACGTTAGATGCAGCTACTACAGGCAATCAACGATGAGGAGGAAGCGTCAAAGCAGTATATAATAGAATAGCTGTGGTGCGTAGGCACTGCAGCACGACTCGAAACGACCTACTACGTTATAATAAATGAATTCATGTTTAACTTGTCCCCGTGTCCAGTCCTTTGACTAGCCCCACCCGTTCATTGTAAACAATGATGCATGTAATTGTATTAACGTTATTCTGTGTTGTAGCTATGCTATACGTTGTATTTAGTTTGTTAGCTATTTAGCTAATGTTGTTAGCATTGAATGAGAATCAACACTCGATCTTTCATCTTTATTTAGCAGTCCAGTTTCTCCGGGCAGTAGCGAGTAACTACTTGGGTCTAAAAATAGCTAACGTTACACTATAAATAACGCTACTTGGTTAAAAGGAGCAACACTATTGAGAAATGTAGTTAAGCTATGTGGCGTTGCCCCACGGAGCTCCTGTGCTGTGCTCTGTAGTAAAGCCAGCGGCCCGCCTCCCAACACGGACAGTGACTGACAAGGGGCACTGGTTCCGCCTCATTAAAACAAACGCGCAAATAGCAATTAATCGCGCCCGTCAAAATCATTGCATTCATTTTAATTATCGCGGCAATTAATCGATTTATTGCTTATCGCGGCAGGCCTACCCACAGTGTAACGCTCTCTGTCTGGCCTGGTACAGCGAACACACACCCACAGTGTAACGCTCTCTGTCTGGCCTGGTGCAGCGAACACACACCCACAGTGTAACGCTCTCTGTCTGGCCTGGTGCAGCGAACACACACCCACAGTGTAACGCTCTCTGTCTGGCCTGGTGCAGCGAACACACACCCACAGTGTAACGCTCTCTGTCTGGCCTGGTGCAGCTAACACACACCCACAGTGTAACGCTCTCTGTCTGGCCTGGTACAGCGAACAGACACCCACAGTGTAACGCTCTCTGTCTGGCCTGGTGCAGCGAACACACACCCACAGTGTAACGCTCTCTGTCTGGCCTGGTACAGCGAACACACACCCACAGTGTAACGCTCTCTGTCTGGCCTGGTGCAGCGAACACACACCCACAGTGTAACGCTCTCTGTCTGGCCTGGTGCAGCGAACACACACCCACAGTGTAACGCTCTCTGTCTGGCCTGGTGCAGCGAACACACACCCACAGTGTAACGCTCTCTGTCTGGCCTGGTGCAGCGAACACACACCCACAGTGTAACGCTCTCTGTCTGGCCTGGTGCAGCGAACACACACCCACAGTGTAACGCTCTCTGTCTGGTCTGGTGCAGCGAACACACACCCACAGTGTAACGCTCTCCGTCTGGCCTGGTACAGCGAACACACACCCACAGTGTAACGCTCTCTGTCTGGCCTGGTGCAGTGAACAGACACCCACAGTGTAACGCTCTCTGTCTGGCCTGGTGCAGCGAACACACACCCACAGTGTAACGCTCTCTGTCTGGCCTGGTGCAGCGAACACACACCCACAGTGTAACGCTCTCTGTCTGGCCTGGTGCAGCGAACACACACCCACAGTGTAACGCTCTCTGTCTGGCCTTGTGCAGCGAACACACACCCACAGTGTAACGCTCTCTGTCTGGCCTGGTGCAGCGAACACACACCCACAGTGTAACGCTCTCTGTCTGGCCTGGTGCAGCGAACACACACCCACAGTGTAACGCTCTCTGTCTGGCCTGGTGCAGCGAACACACACCCACAGTGTAACGCTCTCTGTCTGGCCTGGTGCAGCGAACAGACACCCACAGTGTAACGCTCTCTGTCTGGCCTGGTGCAGCGAACACACACCCACAGTGTAATGCTCTCTGTCTGGCCTGGTGCAGCGAACACACACCCACAGTGTAACGCTCTCTGTCTGGCCTGGTACAGCGAACACACACCCACAGTGTAACGCTCTCTGTCTGGCCTGGTGCAGCGAACACACACCCACAGTGTAACGCTCTCTGTCTGGCCTGGTGCAGCAAACAGACACCCACAGTGTAACGCTCTCTGTCTGGCCTGGTGCAGCGAACACACACCCACAGTGTAACGCTCTCTGTCTGGCCTGGTGCAGCGAACACACACCCACAGTGTAACGCTCTCTGTCTGGCCTGGTGCAGCGAACACACACCCACAGTGTAACGCTCTCTGTCTGGCCTGGTGCAGCGAACACACACCCACAGTGTAACGCTCTCTGTCTGGCCTGGTGCAGCGAACAGACACCCTGTGGTCTCTGTCTGGCCTGGTGCAGCGAACACACACCCACAGTGTAATGCTCTCTGTCTGGCCTGGTGCAGCGAACACACACCCCGTGCTCTCTGTTCACACTGCTTTCAATTCTGCTTTCTATTAAAGATTCAGTACAATGAATATTTCAACATTTCAATCTTTTACAGACGGTGTGTTGGTGTAACGGTAGCCAAATTAACTATTGTCTTGTGAAAATGATAACTAGATTAGATTGATTAGATTAGATTAGATTGTACTTTATTATCATTATATTTGCATACAACAAGCTTTGGGACTCAAATTTAAGGTGCAGTAGTGGAATATAAAATCACACAGGTAATAAAAGAGAAACATAAAATACTATACAGAAACATAAAATATTATACAAAAACATAAAATACTATACAAGAACCATAAAATACTATACAAAAACATAAGATACTATACAATAAACAATAAATAACAATCACAGTGTCAGACGGTAGTGGCTGTCCTTTGTCCCCACAGCCATCAGACTGTTCAACACCATGTGACCCCCCCCCCCCCTCTCTCTTTCTCTCTCTCTCTCTCTCTCTCTCTCTCTCTCTCTCTCTCTCTCTCTCTCTCTCTCTCTCTCTCTCTCTCTCTCTCTCTCTCTCTCTCTCTCTCTCTCTCTCTCTCTCTCTCTCTCTCTCTCTCTCTCTCTCTCTCTCTCTCTCTCTCTCTCTCTCTCTCTCTCTCTCTCTCTCATGACCTGGGTGCGACACCCCCCCCCCCCATTGGGACAATGTGCAATTCATTTTAAATTTATTTAAAATTTGTATACTGAAATTTTATATAGCAATTTGATTTAATTTGACGGGACAATAGTGCTCACCATTTATGTATTTAAGTCATCACAACTTTGTACCTCAGCGCTGACCTTCATTGTTTGTTTGTTGTACTGGTTGTCCTTTTTTATTGCTCTATTGTCTGTCAACTGCCTGAGCTGTTACTTGATACCTGAATTTCCCCAAGGGGATTAATAAAATATCTATCTATCTATCTATCTATCTATCTATCTATCTATCTATCTATCTATCTATCTATCTATCTATCTATCTATCTATCTATCTATCTATCTATCTATCTATCTATCTATCTATCTATCTATCTATCTATCTATCTATCTATCTATCTATCTATCTATCTATCTATCTATCTATCTATCTATCTATCTATCTATCTATCTATCTATCTATCTATCTATCTATCTATCTATCTATCTATCTATCTATCTATCTATCTATCTATCTATCTATCTATCTATCTATCTATCTATCTATCTATCTATCTATCTATCTATCTATCTATCTATCTATCTATCTATCTATCTATCTATCTATCTATCTATCTATCTATCTATCTATCTATCTATCTATCTATCTATCTATCTATCTATCTATCTATCTATCTATCTATCTATCTATCTATCTATCTATCTATCTATCTATCTATCTATCTATCTATCTATCTATCTATCTATCTATCTATCTATCTATCTATCTATCTATCTATCTATCTATCTATCTATCTATCTATTTATCTATCTATCTATCTATCTATCTATCTATCTATCTATCTATCTATCTATCTATCTATCTATCTATCTATCTATCTATCTATCTATCTATCTATCTATCTATCTATCTATCTATCTATCTATCTATCTATCTATCTATCTATCTATCTATCTATCTATCTATCTATCTATCTATCTATCTATCTATCTATCTATCTATCTATCTATCTATCTATCTATCTATCTATCTATCTATCTATCTATCTATCTATCTATCTAGCTATCTATCTATCTATCTATCTATCTATCTATCTAGCTATATCTATCTATTTATCTAGTGGGTGGGTATTGCACTGTGGCTATTGCACTTGGGGGGTAGGATGTTTCACAGTGTGGGAGGGGGGAGGGGTGAGTTATTGGTGCATATCAATATATACTAACGCCTTTTGATCACTATCCCCCTGGATATCAACACAAGCAAACAATTTCAGATATCCAATCTGCTTCCCTGGAGAGAGTGCATAATCAGGCTGTCAGTTGTCAGTAGTTGTACAGGATATCAGCTTGCTCGTCCACAAACAAGTAATGAATTTAGTTAATTTTAGCGGTTCCATATATCCACAACGATGGTGGCAATGTATTTATCACCTGCTAGCAGTTCATCTCACATAGCCACTGATCACACTGGTCCCATGGGTGTGTTTACATTTGAAAGCTTCATATATTATGATACTAACTTGACATCATCTACTATGTCCGTTCTATTTTATTATTTTTAGCCTATTTTTAAACTGAATCAAACCGCACTTTTTTTTACTCTGTCTATTCTATTTTTATTATTTGTATTACTGAATGAAACTGTAAACAGAGAGGTCTATTGGGATGCTAGATCCTAATGTGAAACACTGTGATTTATGCTCACTTTTGCCTGTTTTTTGCACTGTTGTGAAGCACTTTGAACTCTAACTTCTGTATGAAAAGTGCTATACAAATAACGTTATTATTATTATTATTATTATTAGTGAACAGAAGGCATCCTCAACAAACTGAGAGTGTCCTTTTATAACAAATTAAATGATACATCTAACCTTTTCTGACTGAATTAACACCATTGTATTGGTTCTTTACATAAGTGGCTGTAGCCTCTGGTAAGACACAAAGAATGGATTGCACGGAGCAAATTGCACCCTTACTTACAATTCATTATGAATTGAAAATGGGCGACCCTGATGTAAACAAGACGAAAGTCTGCAGCCCCTTAACAATTGTATGTATTGACTGAGCTGTACTGTATTGTACCCATTCTGCAATCTACTAATAAAATGTTCATTCAATCAATCAATCTGCACGGTGATTGATTGAATGAAAATGTTATTAACAGATTGCAGAATGGGTATGTTGAGATCAGAGGTTCTGTGTAGGATTGTTAGTAACTGTCTAACTGTACATATGGCTGTTTACACTAGTAACTGTTTACCTGCATATATAACTGTCTCCACCAGCGACTGTTTAGTTGCATATATATCTGTTCCCACTAGAGGGCGCTCTAGGCAGAGCCACCCAGGTACACCACCTTGTGGCGAGTATAAAAGCAAATGTATCCTCCCACTTTGTTCTCTCCCCCTATGTCTCTCAGTGAGAGAAGACCTGTATGTTACTGCTGCTCTTTCCATGTGAATAAAAGAAACCACGCCAGTTCAGGCTCAAGATAGAAACCATGCTTCTTGACCACATTATTGTCGCCCTATAGCCGAATTCTGTTAACAGGGTACAGTACAGTACAGCTCAATACACACAATTGTTAAGGGGATGCAGATCAGAGAAAGACTTTCGTCTTGTTTACATCAGGGTCCCCCATTTTCATTTCATAATGAATTGTAAGTAAGGGTGCAACTTGCTCCGTGCAATCCATTCTTTGTGGATTTAGCCCACAGTCTGTGTCTGAAAATCCACCCTAAAATAGATTTCACTTCGTTATGTCCATAATATTGTACGGCTCAGATTTGATTCGTGAAAACAACGTCTCTCCTTGAGCTGGACACCAGAGAGTGGAGATCAGTGTTCATTTTGTTGACTAAATTGATGACGAAAGATGTTCGTCAACGAAGGTTTTTTTCATGACGACGAGACGTGACGTCACGTTATTGAAGACCACGTGACGCCAACGCGACTAAATAGTTAATTACATATCGTTGACCACAACTGAGGACACGAAAATGTAATTTACAAAAACCAGGACGAAATTTCTTTTCATGTTGATATTGTTGACTAAAACAAGACGAGACAAAATAATTATAACTTTTCGAATTATTATTTCAGTATTTCCGTTTCCGGCTGTGACGTGAGTCTCTGCAGCACGCAGGTGACGCAGCACGTGGGGCTTTCATTCTTTCCCTGACACAGCACAAGCACGAAGGTAGAAAGACCAGTAGGTGGCATACTGGCATTATCAAATAGCTCAGCTGAGCCGCCCCCCTCACTCAGTCAGACAATGGCGACCGCGAACCAACAGCAACTCGATCCATTATCCCGTGGGCTTGTAAGAAAACGAAGACCAGACCTCTGGGCATACTTTAGATATATAGAGCTCGAAGGAGCTACAGAATGTATTGTCGAAAAAAGTTAAACACGAGGAGAGCCCGCTCAACCCGTGGAGAAATGTGGTCATCAAATGAAGGGAAAAAACACCACTAATCTCAAACGCCATCTGAAGACATTCCACAAGGAAATCCAGGTAAATGTAAAAATGCATTAGCACCATATGACTGAGTGAATTTGTGGTGGATTAGCTCGTCTGTTGACTGTTGCTAGCTCACAGGGCCCGGGGTTGGCTCACGAAGTATAAGTACGCTTAAACCTAGCTAATGTACATCTTGTGTGACTAAATGTAAAAATGCATTAGCACCATATGAGTATGACTGAGTGAATTTGTATGGACTAGTATATATCATGGAGCCATTTGTGGTGGATTAGCCCGTCTGTTGCTAGCTAGTAGATGTACTAGTGTACTACTATGTGCTAGTAGATGTACATTTTCTAGCTAGCTAGAGCTATCCCCCTGATGCTTGCTAACGCTAGCCACGTGACACCTAGCTAACATATGTAGTACTTTCCTGGGCTAATGGTTCTGATATAATCAGAACCTAATATCTAATCTGCTCTGCGTTGTGTTCAAAACCTTTAAAGCCCTGGAAAGTACTTTTAACAAAGACCGGGAGGTCTTTGTTTGACGACCAGCGGCACAGCAGGAGGAGAAATGGAGGAGAAGGTAGTTATTTCAAAAGTAGTGGTTTATTAAAATCCACAAAATCATACAAAAATGATCTGTTTCAATTAAAATAAAGAACGCTATAGTTGTGATCACGAGACACTATGCCGTCTGCGATCCCAACTAGACTAAGAAAGTAGATTGTTGAATTGTAGTTGTTGAGTTGTCTTTGTTCTCTGGCTGATGAACAAAGGTATAGGTCTGTTCTCCCTCCAAAATGTTCTTTGTGTGTTCTGCTCCTCTGCTTCCGCGTAATCGTCTCCTGTGTGAAGAGGTGGGTGTGGTTCCTTGGTGGTTTAGTTTCAGAGTGTCCTCCTGACATCGTCACCACACCCCCTCTTATATCAAAAAGCCTGGAGTCTCTGCGTGACGTCACCAAAGTGACATCATCAGATCTTTTCCTCCAATCCCAGGCCTACTAACTTTAAATGTGAAAATAGGAGGTTGGCTTCACAGCCAGCTCTATATTTCCTTTGTTTTCCAGTCAAAGAACAAACACCGTCTACCAACTTAATACTTGGGTTATTGATCTCACAATATATATATTTGAATTGCCCTTGATTACATAAACACAGAGATATCATAATTGAACACATTCTGTTACCATTAAGCCTAATTTCACTTTAAGTGAAACTAGTCTTATTTTGCAGGGGATTAAATCTGTAACACAGTCTGCTGACTTTCAGTGAATAGCTAACAGGCCTAATCATTATTTTAGCTTACATCAATATCTTCTTTTATACAGTTTATACTTTAGTGTTCATTAATAATATGTTCCTCCATGATTTACCAAGCTCCAGCCTAACAGTCTCACATTGATGGTAAACATTCACCTCAGTCAACACACATAAGTTATTTAACTATAATTTCTATTTGAGACTTTTCATACTACTCAGAACAGTTGACTGTCCTTGTCCCTAGGCCGCGAAGCAGCTGATAATAACTTCATGTGACCTCATCATCTCATTGTGTTAGCTAGGGCTTATCTGAAATCCTTCCTGTCCCACCCTAAGGGAACCAGGTGGCTCTATTGTTCTATCACTCCCGAAGGGGAAGAAGGAAGCTTGTTCAAACAGTTTCTTTATCTTTTACAACCGGCTGTTTGAGTGGCCCGGCACACAACCTGTTGTGAGGGTTATTGCGTTGACTATCTAAGGCAGCTGTTTTCCTGATCAAAGTTTAATCTTATGACCGTTTCTATTGGGAATAAAAGATTCAATGAGGTTTAGGATTTATGTTCTTATCAAAAACTACTACACATACTGTGACTGTACTTTATTAATTCGTATCTTTGTGAGGTTACTGTTATAATTTACATTACATTGAAAAGATACGAAGCTATATTTTTTAAAGGTGCATTTTTTGTATACAGAAAGAGGTATTATTTAGAACATGAATTCATATTTAGTAAGGCTTGAAAGAAAAGAGCTATTTTGTTATTTATAGGTTGCTTTTTAAGTTATTTTCTTGAGATTTGTCAGATGACTAGGCATAATAAAGCATGTTGAGTAACTTTGGTTATAGAGATATAATTGTTATATAAATAATAATTTTATATCCATAGTTAGTTACAGAGGAGGCATACTTTAAATATATTAAAATTATAAGGCATCTTTGAGTCAACTTTAAGTATCTTGAGGCTGTGGGCACCGTCCTCTTTTTTGGAAATCACAATATGGTCACCCTAGAATATACAGTCCCAGCCCAGGTACTACTACGTAACCTCTGACCTATAGTGGAAGAGTTTGACTTTTCAGAAGTTGCATATTCTGTTCTGACTTTATTTATTCCTGTCTTAGATTGCAGATGTGAAGAAACCCAAGACACTACAGCCAAAGCCTCCATCCACAGGTGATTTCTTTGGCGCCTTCTACAATCAGAACTCCCTCGAGCAACTAAGCAGAGAGGAGGCAGTCGCTGCCTGGATCGGCCGCACAGCACTCCCTGCATGTACAGTTGAAGATGAGGATTTCATAATGATGTTGCGAACATTCGATAAAAGGTTCAGAGTGCCAAAAAAGACTAAGACAAAGTGTATGTGGAACAACAAGAGAAATGCAGGCACAGGTTGTCCATGGCACACAAAGTAACCTTAGGTTTAGACATATGGTCCAAAAAGGGTCTCACTGCATCCTTCATTGCAATCAGTGCTTGTTATTTCAACCCAGAAGATAATAAGCCTGAACATATTCTCCTGAACCTGAATGAAATGGTTCACCCCCACACTGCTCAAGCTATAAGTGCGCTTGTGGAGGAGTTAGCTGAGCAAGTAAACTAACAGTACTAACAGCGGTCCAATGTTCACCAAAATACACACCCACACACATTATAATTTGTTCCTCAACGTTATATAGACAGGTAATGTTTTGTAAACTAACGTTATGTTTAGAATGGAACGAATACATCAAGGCAAAGATCGTTAGCTCAAAGCTAATCCGGCCCGTTTTTATCAACTAGCTTCTGTTAGCCAGCATTAGCCTTCATTAGCTGAGCAAGTAAACTAACAGTACTAACAGCGGTCCAATGTTCACCAAAACACACACCCACGCACATTATAATTTGTTCCTCAACGTTATATAGACAGGTAATGTTTTGTAAACTAACGTTATGTTTAGAATGGAATGAATACATCAAGGCAAAGATCGTTAGCTCAAAGCTAATCCGGCCCGTTTTTATCAACTAGCTTCTGTTAGCCAGCATTAGCCTTCATTAGCTGAGCAAGTAAACTAACAGTAAACGTTTTTACATGAAATACAGCCCAAAAACCCTGCTGACAAACGTTTGCTTATTAAATACATTCTATAATATAATAATACAAACGTTTCATTACCTCTCTGTGACGACAAAGTTGTTTAAATAACAGGAGAAAAGTTGCTGAAAACAATGTATTTGGATGGGACAGGAAGAACCATTCGCAACCCGGAAGTCCTACCGGAAGTGCCTACTTCACGTTGTGCAAGTGGAGAATAGTCCCCACCAGACTGGTGGACAAGCGGATCGAGCTAGGTCTGAGCTCCACTCTGAGCGCCTGGATACTGGACTTTCTGAGTGAAAGGCCCCAGGCGGTCAGGGTGGGGGGTCAGACCTCCAACACCATCACCCTGAGCATCGGGTCCCCCCAGGGCTGTGTTCTGAGCCCCCTGCTGTACTCACTATACACACATGACTGTGTGGCCAAGTTCAGCTCCAACTCCATAGTGAAGTTTGCGGACGACACAGTGGTGGTGGGGCTGATCTCAGACAACGACGAGAAGGCCTACCGGGAGGAGGTTGAGGTACTGGAACGCTGGTGCCAGGACAACAGCCTGCTCCTGAACATTGGTAAAACCAAGGAGCTGATTGTGGATTATAGGAGAGGACAGCAGGAGACACACACACCACTGAGGATTAACTGGGCTACCGTGGACAGGGTGAGCAGCTTTAAGTACCTGGGGGTCCACATCGCAGAGGATCTGACATGGACAACACACATAGACTCAGTCGTAAAAAAGGCGAAGCAACGCCTCTACCACCTGAGACAGTTAAGGAAGTTCAGAGTATCTGGGAAGATACTCCAGTCCTTCTACTCCGGAGCTGTAGAGAGCATCTTGACTGGAAACATCACTGCCTGGTATGGAAACAGCACGGCACAGGACAAGAAGGCCCTACAGAGAGTGGTGCGCTCAGCCGAGGTTCTATACAACAAGAGGTGCAAATCCAGAGCCTGCAGAATAAAGAAAGACCCACACCACCCCAACAACAGCCTGTTCATGCTGCTCAGGTCAGGCAGACGCCTGCGAACACCAGCTGCTAGGACAGAGAGACTTCGGCTCAGTTTCTTCCCCCAGGCCATCAGAGCCCTGAACACTGAACTCTCCACACACAAGCACACATGAGCACACACACAACACACACACTGTACACGCTCACACACTAGCAGCCACTTTAACATGAGCAAGCACACACTCATGCTGCACACGCCCACACTTATGGCCACTAAGGAAAGGTCACTTTAAAAATAGTATAGTATAACCGGAGATTGTATAGATGTACATGTACAGAAAGGCACTACCAAAGGACCTAGTATGTCCTCCATGCTCTGTAAATAACTTATGTACATATACCGATATGCCCTAACATGTTACTTGTTTATTGCACAATGTTACTTGTTTATTGCACAATGTTGATTCTATTATATGTTATTTGCACATCGTTGCGGGCAAGACCACCCGCATTTTATTGTATACTTGTATGCCATGACAAATAAATCTCTTGACTTGATTTGACTTGACTTGAATGACAATTTTTGTTATGCCTGGTCTGATGAGTGTTGGAAGTATTTCCGCCAGCTCTTTCACAGATGTGTTGTCTAGACATATATTTTCTATGTTTGCCATTTCCACATACCTTGTTGTGGAATCTCCAATCAGTGTGCAGTCTGTTTTCTGTGTAAGGTTAGCATTTTTCTTTCCAACAGTTCTGGGGCCGTTTGTTTTTGGATTAGGCCTAGTCTGCCGGTTCTTACCACAGTCCTGTGGCCTTGGTGAAGCCTCGCTAGCTGTACCACTAGCCTTCTCAATAGCCGGCATGTTAACGCTAGTCTCGTACCTTCGGCGTCGGCTACCGCGACGTTCTCCTCGGCGCATGGTAGTCTCTTCGCTGTTAGCCGTTAGCTCAGTCTGGGTCGTGTTTGCTAGCCGCGTCGCTTGTGGCTCTGTTTTCCTCGTCGTCTCATCGTTAGCGTGTGCTCCGATGTGCCGGCTGTTAGCTTCGCTAGCATTAGCGTGAGCTCCGGCATGCCAGCTGTTTGCTTCGATATCGTTAGCGTGAGCTCCGTTACGCTCGCTGTTTTCTTCGCTAGCATCGTTAGCCACGCTTCTAAGTCTCTTTGCTTTGGGTGTTGATATGCGTGTTTCTGAGAGTAGGTTGAAACTATTTCCTGGCGGTACCGGGGGTGAGGTAATAGTCATGTTCCTGGTTCGTTTATTTCTCCTTTTTATCCTTGACGGTGGTCCACTGCTTTGGTCTAGCTCCTTGTTTGTGCCAGGGACCGTCTTTTGGGTGGTGCTGTTCTGTAGCTAGCCTAGGCCAGGTCTCAATCATGGTATCGTTGGCTATATTTGTAGTAGCTTCAAAAATAGAGTCAATGTCTAGTCCTGTTGGATTTGGTGCAAGATAGAAACTCGAGCCTCCAGTTCTATAATCATCTTACTCATCCTCAGGCAGCTAGTACATTCTGTGGGAGAGCCGAGTCCCGGCATCTTGCCTTATTTATTGTCTTTTCAGGTTAGGCTAAACTGAAGCTAAGCTAGGTACTTAGCTGGTGATGGTGGGTCTTGTTTTCTTTCAGCCGGGGTCTTTATGAAGTATTCTCGCCTTTCATAAATATCCTCGCCTTCAGCAGTGCCCGACATAGTCCTTTGTGTGTAGCTGATAAGACGGAGACTTATTCATCTCGCTGGTCCTCCCGCGGAGAGATGTCGCTACTCGTCCTTTCAGCGAAGTATTGCGGTCATAAATCTAAATAAATAAATTTACAGTTCTGGAGTACCATAGGAACTGGGAGTTAACGTACAGAGTATTTAGAGTTGAAAGGGCTATAATAAATCATTAAGGTAGCGATAGGCAGAAAAACACGGAGCGACAGTGAAAAGCAGCTTGCATAGCAGAAGCAGGAAAGTCTTCTGACGAAAGTCTTTTTCTGGTCTGCATCCCCTTAACAATTGTGTGTATTGAGCCGTACTGTATTGTACCCATTCTGCAATCTGCTCATAACATTTCCAATCAATCAATCAAACCACAGAGAACCTAGGTGTGGTCCTTGACGACTGGCTGAGCTCACATCGCCTCAACAACCAGTAACTAACTACACATTCTTCCTGAGTAACATCACAACGATCCGCCCCTTTCCTGACAGTCATGTCTCATTTGACTGTTGCAAAACACACCACCACCACCAAGCCACTTCAACTCATACAGAACATACCATCAGCCCATGTTACCCCAATTCTTAGAGAGCTGCACTGGCTTCCCATTGCTGCACAAACTGCTTCAAGATTCAAGATTCAAGAGATTTATTCGTCACATACATACACAAAACATGTAGTGAAATGAAGGTGGCCATGCCCGCCTTGATTATGCAAAAAAATACAAATAATAAACGAATAGATAATAGATAGACATGATAAAAGGTACTAAGATCAAATACTATGCAATGCTAAGCTTACGAATTAAAGGTAATGAGTCCTATATACACTACTATACAATATTAATTAATCATCATCATTAATATGCTATACAATATACAGTTATGCTATAAGATGATACGATGATCCTTTATTAATCCCCTTGGGGAAATGCGGGTGTCAAAGCAGCATGGGGGGGGGATACAGGGTGGGGGATACATAGCTGCACTGTCCTATACAGTCCAGTATCTATATACACCAGTGTTTCCCAAAAAAAAGAAAAAAGATATATATATATATATATATATATATATATATATATATATATATATATATATATATATATATTTTTTTAAAGCTGTAGATCTGTTGATTCAGTTTGGCACCACATACAGTACTTATGTGAATCTGGGTTTTCTACTCTAGCATACCTGAAAAACAAATACAGAAACAGACTAAATGCTCAGCATGACCTCAGAATAGCACTATCAAAAACCAAGCCCAGAATAGATCTTCTGGTTGAAAACGTCAACCAGCCACATACCTCTCATTAGATTTCATTGTGCCATAGATGAAATATTATACCCCTTCTAGCATGTCAGGTCAGTAGAATTTTTAAATAAGTCAGTACAAATGAATCAGAATGTTGCTCAATGTTGGGGTTTAAGGTTGAGGGACGGAGAGAGGGGGTAAGAAATGGAGAGTTGAAAAAGGGGTGAGAAATAGAAAGGAGTAGAACATGTTTGTTTTTAAAACTGCTACAAAATTGTATGTACATATGTTATGAGGTGGTGAGCAACTTAACATTACACTCTGATTATTGCTGTGATGTACTTTTATAATTAAATAAAAATGCATTTCATATACGTTTGTAATTCATGGTTTGTTGTGTTCTTTATCAGTAGTTTATAAATGTATGTTTTTTTTTTTGTGATATTTTCCCCCTTTCTTTTTCAGTTTTTTCTCCCATCCCAATGTTAGTTGTCATGCCAATTCCCAATCCCCTTCCTGGTCGTTGCACACTCTACCCCCTACCGTCGGTCTGGGAGGGCGGAGACTATCACATGCTTCCTCCGACACATGTGTAGCCAGCCCACCGCTTCTTTTCACCTGGCAACGCGGACTCTCACTGGGAGGGTGTAACGTGTGGAAGGTCACACTACCTCTCCCAGATCCTTCCCTTGCTGTGCAGGCGCCCCGACCGAATTGTAGGAGTTGCTGTTTACAACGACCAGGACCCACCCTCGCCGGGTTTCCCACCCACTAACACTGCCAATTGTGTTAGTATGGACGGCCGGCCAACCCGGAAGCACCACAGCTGGATTCGATCCCACTGTCTCTGTGGTGAAAGACACAAGAGTATGCAGATCTGCAGACATTGGAAGCGACCACTACCTTGTGTGCACAACGGTCAAGTTAAGACTGAAGACGAAGCAGAAGGAAAAGAAAAGCACCAGAGTACAACACAACAAAGCTGAAAGATGAAGCCATCCTGAAGACTTTTACCATCAACCTGAGAAACAGGTTTCAGGTGCTGGAAGATGAAGGGCGAGGAATAGAAGACAACGAAGAGGTGGAGCGTGACTCTCAGGTTCTGGAGAAAGCCTACACAGAAGTCGCTGAAGCAATCCTGGGTACACCACGGAAGAATAAGAAGCCATGTATCAGTGAAAAATCATGGAACCTTGTAAACCAGCGGGAAACAATAAACAAGAGGATCCTTGGCACACACTCGGAAAGAATCAAGAAACAGCTAAAAGCAAAGTACACAGAGAAGGATAGAGAAACAAAGAGAAGTATAAAGACAGACAAAAATAAATGGATGGAGAACATTGCAAGTGAATCAGAAGAAGCTGCAAGGAAACAACAAATGAAGACACTGTACGGTCTTACGAAGGCACTGTGCAACGAGAGACCTAGACAGAGCACAGCAGTACTGGACAAGAATGGCAACCCCATCAGCGGAAAAGATGCAGTGCAGGCAAGGTTGACAGAACACTTCAAGGAAGTACTGAATATGGAACCACCAGAAAACCCAATAACTGATGAGGAAGAATGTGAACTCACTAACATGATTGAAGAGATTCCTGTACATGAACCAACACTAAGTGAAGTAAAGAAAGTGATTAAAGGACTTGGGAAAGCACCAGGAATCGACAACATCACAGCCGAGTTATTAAAAGCAGACATTGAATCTTCAGCAAAGAAGGTACATCAATTGTTGGAAAGAATATGGAGGCAGGAGAAGATCCCGAAGAACTGGAATAGGGGGCTTATCATCAAACTAGCAAAGAAAGGAAACCTCAAAGAATGCAAGAACTCAAGAGGCATCACCCTACTTCCAGTCGTAGGCAAGATACTTGGCAGGATCATCATTGACCGAATCAGAATTGGAATCGACTTACGGCTAAGAAAAGAACAAGCCGGTTACAGAAGAGGAAGAGGAACAACAGAACAAGTCTTCATACTGCGGAACATCATTGAGCAAGTAAACGAGTGGCAAGCAACACTCCACCTGAACTTTGTGGATTTTGAAAAGGCTTTTGACTCAGTCCACCAGTGGAGGCTGCTGACCAAATTTTTAGGTGAAGCACAAATTATTATATTATATTATATATTAAATTATATTTTTAAAACATCCCCCACTGTGTGTCAGTGTTCAGTGGACACAGATGAAAACATATTAACATTAGGTGACAGCGGACCTGACCAGATGAAAACATATTAGGTGACAGCGCACCTGACCAGATGAAATCATATTAGGTGACAGCGCACCTGACCAGATGAAATCATAATTAGGTGACAGCGCACCTGACCAGATCAAAACATATTAGGTGACAGCGCACCTTATCAGATCAAAACATATTAGGTGACAGCGCACCTGACCAGATCAAAACATATTAGGTGAAGGTGACAAGGAAGCCACAGACTCATACCCCCCCGACACTCAACTAACCGCCTCAGACAGTCCTTCATACCAGTGGCCATCAGGCTCCACAACAGTGGGCAGGGACTGCTGCCAGACATCGACCTAGAACTAATAGGAACCCAAGTAGGACAATAACACTACATTATGCATACTGCACCTTATGTGGATACTGTGATACTGTGAATAATGAATAATGTATATTTCAGTTAGTTAGATAGTAAATTATAACACTACCTTATGCATACTGCACCTTATGTGACTGTGAAAATATATTTCAGGGGAGCTCCAGTAGCTCACCACGTACCGCGAGTGCTATTTCAGCGCCGTGGACAACCGTGCTCGTCACGGATCTGGGGCTGAGCGCGTTCGAATCCCGGACGGCAGCCGTGCCTTTCCCAGAGTGTCTTCCCCCCCATCTGAACCCTTTCAGCCTGCTTCTGTCGGTCGAACTTGACCAAGTATGAATGCGATGAAAAAGCGATAAACGCTAAAAAAAAAAAAGAACCAGCTGACTGGTCAAAGTTTTAAAAAAAGAAAATATATTTCAGTTAGTTAGATAGTAAATTATATTGACCTATTTGTTTACACTGCTTGTGTTGTTTTCACTACCTGTACCCCCCCCCCTTCCCCCATGCTGCTATGATGCCTGAATTTCCCCAAGGGGATCAGTAAAGGAATATCTTATCTTATCTTAAAAGGAAAGATGAAATTACCTACCTGGGTTCCATCCTATAGAGGCAAATCTTTCCTGTGACAAAATGGGATCCAATGTAATAAAACTAAGTCAACCAACGAACTAGATTCCTGTACCGGATCTCCTCTCTGGTAAACAAGAATACCTTGAAGACTCTAACAGGAGCACTCATTCAAGGGTACTACGACTATGCTTGCACCTCATGGTACCAAAGCACCTCAAAGGCACTAAAAACAAGATTACAAACATCACAAAACAAACTGGTCAGACTACTGCTTGACCTTACTCCTAAAACCCACCTCACCCCTGCCCACTTTGACAACCTAGGATGGCTTAGAGTAGACAACAGAGTACAGCAACTTGCAATGGGCCTGGTCTACAAGATACACTACACCACTAAGATACCCATGTGCATGTCGAAATACTTCCCAAAGGTCAGTTAATACCATGACCACAACACCAGAGGGAGTTCCACAAATCATGTTCAACCCAGATAATAAAAAAAATAATAATAATTATAAAAGAAAAATCGTCATAACTTAGAAATGAGATTGCATAGGTCTATGAATCGATATCGCGATTCTGTTTCGATTAATTGCCCAGCCCTAAAGTATGTACAGTAAGTTAGCATCATCATTGTGATGTAGGCTAAGCTGGCTAGCTACTGTTAGCATACAAGCTTTTACAAACACTGTAGCCTACTTACTTTTTCATCCACAACTTTTTTTCTGATCCAGATGCATAAGTCCACTTCTTCATGTTGCTCAGTTGCTGGTTTATACTTCGGTCCTAATGTTGGCGCAAAGTTTAATTTAGCCTGTGTTGTTATAGCTGTACACAGCTTACTAAACTACTATCTTGCTATGTTTCACAGAGTCAAAACGGGTCCAGCTGCAGGTTCGGAGGATAGGTTTAGCTCGGGCCAATCTCAAGTTTCTCAAGTTTCTTTATTAGTTGTCATACAGAAGTACAGAATACTTGTATACAAAATGCTTCTTTCTGTTACATTTTGTATAAAAGTATTCTGTACTTCTGTATGACAACTAATAAAGAAACTTGAGAAACTTGAGATTGGCCCGAGCTAAACCTATCCTCCGAACCTGCAGCTGGACCCGTTTTGACTGTGCGATGCAGCAATCTCTGATTGGATTTGCAAGGCTGCCAATCATTCAACCTCTGTGTATTATTGGATTGTCAAGGCTGTCAATCATTCAATCCCCCATTCAATGGCAAGAGTTTAACTGCACAGTCCGTGCTTAGATGAAGTTAATAGCCTATTTTGATTGGCTGTTATTTATTATTTATTTAACAATGGGTCAACCTGTGAAGTATTCTGCACGAATAATTACTGCAGGCAATACTGCAGTGCAGACCTGCTCAGAGCTGTCAATGTTGGCCATTTTTGAAGAAAAAAAAATCACTGGCATTTTTTTTACAGAGGAAAACATTTATAATAAATAATAATAATAATAATAATAATAATTAAAAAAAAATATATATATATGTATATATAGGTATATGTAAATTAATAATAATTATGAATTATGAGTGAATTTGTATTTCACGTGTTGTCATAGAGAAACCTCCACTGCAGTCCACCATGAAAGCCTATGGCTAATTATGAAGAAATATGGAATCCCAGAGAAGATTGTCCAGATAGTGAAAATATTCTATGAAGACTTCCAGTGTGCAGTAGAAGACCAAGGAGAAATATGCGAGTGGTTTAACATCAACAGCGGTGTCAAACAAGGATGCAACATGTCAGTTTTTTTTATTCTTAATGATCATGGATTGGATAATGAGAAGAACAGTTGGACAAGGTGAGAATGGAATCAGATGGAAGTTGACATCAAAACTCGACGATCTGGATTTGGCAGATGATGTAGCATTACTCTCCTCTCTCCTCCTCCTCCATCGGTGCTTCCAGTCATCCCGATCCTCCATGCATCTGGCTAGCTCGCCGGTGCTTTCTGTTCCCACATCTCTCCTGAGTACGTCCACGTAGGTTAACGTGGGACGTCCTCGTGATCGATGCCCGTGTGTTGGTTCCCACAGCACAAGTTTGCTGGTTGGCATCTCATGGTGTCTCTGGCAGTGACCTGCCAGCCTCATTCTCCTGACTGCCACTTTATCGCTCACCTTTAGCACCCCCCCATACAAGTTTGCATTAGTGACATGCTCATCCCTGTTGATGTTGAGCACCACGCGCATCATTCTGGTGTAGAACCCATCCAAGGACTTCTGCAGGGTGGGCTTCAAGGTCCAGCATTCACTGCCATACAAAAGGACAGACTCAACTGTTGCATGAAAGAAGTTGAGCTTGATTTGACGGGGGAGGTTGGATTTCCACACACTGGTCATGCCGCTCAGAGCCCTCCACGCAAGCGCCTTCCTCACTTTAAGGTCTTGCTCGGACGAGTTGACCCACGAGCCCAGGTACTTGAAATCACTGACTTCCTTTAGAGCAGAGCCTCCTGTTGTCCTTAGAGGTGGATGATCCGGGAGGATGTTATACATTATGACCTCGGTTTTCTTGGCGCACTCCGTCTCCACTCTGCACAGGAGTTCCTGTGTGTGACGGTGCGGCTCCGTCACTGACTTTGCGGGCAGTGCGCATACTGTACATACACACACACTCATTGTCTGTCTTTCCATATACCATAACCGTATAATGTAATGTGGTGCGTTTCATGTGGACAGCGCACATGGGAACGCACACACGCCATATGCCGCGGAGCAACACACACACACACACACACACACCAAACATTCCCTCTTGTCAGCTTTCGTAGGATGTCCGAATGCGCACAATCATTTCATTCCGTTTCCGTTGTTATAGCAGAATGACGTTCATACAGCAAGACATTCATTCATCACATCACATTTATTACTCACAGTCATGATGCATTCGCTTCGCTCTGCACTCCTAGGTTGACGTGTTGGCCAAGCAGAAGCACACATATCCGCCAGGTTAAATGGGAGGGGTTGACGCAAGGTAATCGTCACGTGAGCGATATGATTGTATTGTACTGTTTACTTGGTTATCTGTAATTTAAAACAGTTGGAAGTTATGTGATATAGTGGAGGATATATATTTTGTGTGTAGGAATTGCTTTAATGTGTTAAAAAGAATAATAATATGTACATCCTGTTTAAAGCCTAGTGGGAGGGGCTATTGGATACAAGAGAGCTGCTTTGGCCCAGGGACGTCAGTCTTGAATGGACTGAGTTACAGTGAAGGTAACCAGGATCCCTAGTAAAACGTGTTGGTATTGCTTGTAGTGGAAGTAGTAGTGTATATTGTGTATTTAGACTTTGTGTAGTGTTAAGTATTAAGTATATTTTGTTTTGTTTATTTGTTTTCTCTTTTTCCATTTTTGTTAGATATAGTAAGTATAGGGTATTTTGGTTTACGTTACTTTCACTTTTCACATTTTTTGTAAAACTATATCACCTCTGCACTTTTGGGAGGCGGGAAATAAACACCCACCAACGAGATCTTTCGACTACGCCTGTTTATGAGAGAATCAAAGGAGTTCGGGAGTGGACCCCGTCACATATGGTGTCAGAAGTGGGATGGCTAGCCGAAAGAAGATAACCCGCCTGCCCAGGCAGCGCGCCGGACTGCGCTCCCAGAGACAAGAGCGAGATGAGGAGTCGGCAGCCAGTGATACCGACCGGGCTTGGGAGACAGACCCGGAGGACGAGAAGGGCGCTGCAGCCCCAGCGCCGACCGGTGGACCAGGGGGAGAACTGCTGGTAATAATGAGAGACTTCCTAGCAGGACAGCAAAGGAGAGAGGAGGGCCTGCTGGCAGAGATTCGAGGCCTGCGGACCTCTCTTCCACTGGTTCAACCAGCTCCCCAGCAACGTCAAAATATTTCACTGCCTGCCCCAAATTTGCATGACCCTATTGCAACTCCAGGGACAGCAAGCAACCCCAGACTTGACCCGCCAACACCTGCACCCCGGCGTGGGTACCAGGATGCACCATCAGTGGCACCCTCTATGCAGTTTCCTGACTCAGTCAGTAGGCCGGAGCAGTCAAGGCCAGATTGGAGGCACTATAGTGAGCCTAAAATTCCCCAATTTTTGATGGGTGAGGACATTGAGAACTACCTGTTACGTTTTGAGCGCATGGCTAGAACATGGAACTGGGCGGAAAGTGAGTGGGCATGCCGACTCGTGCCACTGCTGTCCGGGAAGGCATTGGAGGCCTACACGGCGATGGATGAGGAAAGAGCCCACTGCTATGCAGACCTGAAGACGGCACTGCTGATGAAGTTTGACATCTCTCCAGAGACGTACTGGCAGAAGTTCCGGTCCACTGCGGTACCACCGGGAGAGAACCCCACCGAGACCTATCACCGCCTGAAGGGGCTCTACCGTCGCTGGATTCGGCCCGAGCAGCACAGCAAGGAGGAGGTTGGAGAGGCGATCATCTTGGAGCAGTTACTCCTGCTACTTCCCTCCGAGGTGAGGACATGGGTGAAGGAGCATGAGCCAGGGGAGGGACTGGCAGCTGCTAAACTGGCTCTACAGTTTGTCAACGCTCGAAGAGGAGGACCAGCTGTACGCTCCACCAGTGCAGAACCCCGGCAGTTGCTCCAGCCACCCTATCTAAAGCCTGCACCGCGAAGGTATAACCAGGAACCTCCAGGTAACCCCAGCTCTGCCCCAAACCAACGATCTGTGTTACTGTGTTTTGTGTTACTATTGCCAGCAGTCAGGCCACAAAGCTTCTGAGTGTCCCATACGCAAAGCTAAGGCCACAGGCGCTTGCTATGCACCCCGGCCTGAGGTGGAGACTACCGGGGATAAGGAAGTGCAAGCTCAGCACTATAGGACTGTGACTGTTAATGGCCGCCAGGTTACTGCTCTGTTGGACACTGGTAGCTTTATGTCATTTGTGAAAAGCAGTATAGTACCAGTAGGCAGTGTGGACTATAGCCGCCAAGCAGATGTGTTGTGTGTGCATGGGGATAAGCATCTGTACCCCAAAACAGAGATAACTGTTACCCTTGAGAACCAGCCTTACCTATTAACTGTTGGGGTGGTAGACAATTTGCCGGTAGATCTCATATTAGGGAGAGATTTACTGATACTGGTGGATTTACTGCAGTTGACAGAATTGCCAGTCCAAACTGTCTCGGGGAAGAGGGGAGATGTTGTGTGTCCTGTGATAACTCAAGCCCAGGCAAAGGCTGGAGTCCAACCACTCCCAGATTTTGACAGTAGTCTGTGTGAGGGTGGCACTAAGGGGCCAAAAAAATCTCGCCGCCAACGCCGCTTTGAGAAGCAGCTAAAATCTACCGAACCTGAACCAACAGACAAAATGTGGGAAGTGCCTGACAATATTTCTGTGATACAGAGGGAAGATGTGACTTTGAAACCGTTGTTTATGCAAGTGGTAGAAGAGACCAAAACAAATTGTGTGGGAAGGGAAATGTTCATTGTTGATAATAACGTGTTATACAAAGTTACAGATGACCACAGACGTCTTGTGGTGCCTGCTAGCTGTAGAGGACTGGTCATGCACCTAGCACACACCCTCCCATGGGCCGGCCATCTTGGCCGCCATAAAACATTTTTACGGGTTAGTGTGCACTTTTATTGGCCCTGCATGTACACTGACATTGATCAATATTGCGCCACATGCCCCACATGTCAGAAAACATGCCCTGCCCGCAAATCTGACCGAGCTTTCCTCCAGCCACTCCCTGTCATCTCTACTCCATTCCGCAGGATTGCTATGGACATCGTGGGCCCTCTGGTGAAAAGCAGCGGTGGACACCAGTACATCCTGGTTGTGAGTGACTACGCCACCCGTTTCCCAGAGGCCTTTCCCCTGCGCACCATCACCGCTCCCGTGGTTCTGCGGGCTTTGGTACAGCTGTTCTCCAGAGTGGGGATACCAGATGAGATCTTGACGGACCAGGGGACCAACTTCACCTCTAGGCTGATGCATCTCTTCCACAAACAATTAGGCATCTCAGCGATCAGGACCACCCCTTACCACCCGCAAACTGATGGGTTGGTCGAAAGGTTCAACCAGACACTGAAGAGGATGTTGCAGAAGTTTGTGGATGACACTGGCAAGGACTGGGATCGCTGGCTCCCATTTCTGCTCTTCGCCTACCGAGAAGTTCCCCAGGCCTCAACAGGGTTCTCACCATTTGAACTGTTGTATGGCTGGGAGGTACAGGGACCGTTGGATCTGCTCCTAAAGGGCTGGGAGGGTCCTTCCACCCATTCAAGTGACAGAGGGGTGGTGCAGTTTGTGCTGGAGATGAGGGATCGGCTGGCCGGATACCAGGAGGAGGCAGAGGTCAACCTGCGTGAGGCCCAGAAAGGTCAGAAGGCCTGGTATGCCCAACAGGCCAGGCACCGTGAGCTACAGGCTGGCCAAAAAGTCCTGTTGCTCCTCCCTTCGTCCAACAGCAAGCTCTTGGCGAAATGGCAAGGGCCATACCTCATCACCCGCAAGATGGGTCCTGTCACATATGAGGTCCATCACCCGGACAAGAAGAAACAGAAACAGACTTATCACGTGAACCTCCTGAAACAATGGAAGGAACGTCCAATCCAGGCGCCAGGAACAGCTCTGCTGGTGAGGGAGGTGGACGTGGAAGAGGAAGTGGAGACAGGACTGAGAGCTCTAACTACAACTGCTACCCCTGTCTTAGTACATCTAACTCTAGAGCAAGTTGCACAGCTCCTCCAGGTCTTCCAGGAGTCTCCATCCCTCTTTGCCGCCAGGCCAGGGAAAACCACCCTCATTGAGCATGTAGTTCGCCTAAAAGATGGACGGCCAATCCGCCAACGTCCCTACCGTGTCCCCCAACAGCTGGTGGAAAAGCTGCGACTGGAGATAGAGAAGATGTTGAAGCTCGGAGTGATTGAACCTTCTAACTCAGAATGGTGCAGTCCGGTAGTCATTGTCTTTAAAAAAGATGGTTCACTCAGGATATGCATTGACTTCAGGAAGCTCAATGCCATCTCTGAGTTTGATGCCTACCCCATGCCAAGGATCGACGACTTACTGGAGAAGATCGGAGCTGCCAGATACATCACAACCCTGGATCTCTGTAAAGGATACTGGCAGGTCCCGCTGGAGAAGTCGTGTCGGCCATATACAGCATTCCGAACACCAGCTGGCTTGTACCAGTTCACAGTGATGCCATTTGGACTTCATGGAGCACCAGCCACCTTCCAAAGACTGATGGACAGAGTCCTCCAGGGGTGTGACCACTGCAGTGCAGCATACCTGGATGATGTGGTCATCTTCAGTGCGACTTGGGAGGAGCATGTCCAAGATGTGTCACTGGTGCTGGGAAGAATCCGAAAGGCGGGATTGACACTCAACCTTGCCAAGTGTGAGTGGGCACAGCAGGAGACACGGTACCTGGGCTACCTGCTAGGACGGGGTGAGGTGCGTCCGCAAGTGGATAAGGTGGAAGCTATCCAAAACTCCCCTCGACCTCGGACCAAGAAGGAAGTACGGTCCTTCCTGGGATTGGCTGGCTGGTACCGACGTTTTGTGCCCCAGTTTGCAACCATTGCAACCCCACTTACAGCACTGACCAATAAGGACCAGAAGAATCCAGTAAACTGGTCAGAGGAGTGTGAAATGGCTTTCAAAGCATTGAAATCCCACCTATGTTCTTCCCCTGTCCTCAAGAGCCCGGACTTCACCAGAAGATTTCTGGTACAGGTGGATGCATCCGAAGTTGGCATTGGAGCGGTTTTGGCCCAAGGAGACCCTGGGGAAGAACATCCAATCCTATACCTGAGCCGCAAGCTGAAGCCACCGGAGACCAGGTATTCCACAGTGGAAAAGGAGGGCTTGGCCATTAAGTGGGCGCTGGAGAGTCTGCAGTACTACCTGCTTGGACGGGAATTTGACCTGGAAACGGACCACGGAGCTCTTACCTGGATCAACTCCATGAGGGACCACAACAGCCGCCTTACCCGATGGTACCTCTCACTCCAGCCATTTAAGTTTAACATCCGACACCGATCGGGCAAGACCAATGTGGTGGCAGATTACCTATCCAGGTTGCCGCACATCGCCAACCTCGAGGAGGAGAGGGATGATGTGACGGTGCGGCTCCGTCACTGACTTTGCGGGCAGTGCGCATACTGTACATACACACACACTCATTGTCTGTCTTTCCATATACCATAACCGTATAATGTAATGTGGTGCGTTTCATGTGGACAGCGCACATGGGAACGCACACACGCCATATGCCGCGGAGCAACACACACACACACACACACACACCAAACATTCCCTCTTGTCAGCTTTCGTAGGATGTCCGAATGCGCACAATCATTTCATTCCGTTTCCGTTGTTATAGCAGAATGACGTTCATACAGCAAGACATTCATTCATCACATCACATTTATTACTCACAGTCATGATGCATTCGCTTCGCTCTGCACTCCTAGGTTGACGTGTTGGCCAAGCAGAAGCACACATATCCGCCAGGTTAAATGGGAGGGGTTGACGCAAGGTAATCGTCACGTGAGCGATATGATTGTATTGTACTGTTTACTTGGTTATCTGTAATTTAAAACAGTTGGAAGTTATGTGATATAGTGGAGGATATATATTTTGTGTGTAGGAATTGGTTTAATGTGTTAAAAAGAATAATAATATGTACATCCTGTTTAAAGCCTAGTGGGAGGGGCTATTGGATACAAGAGAGCTGCTTTGGCCCAGGGATGTCAGTCTTGAATGGACTGAGTTACAGTGAAGGTAACCAGGATCCCTAGTAAAACGTGTTGGTATTGCTTGTAGTGGAAGTAGTAGTGTATATTGTGTATTTAGACTTTGTGTAGTGTTAAGTATTAAGTATATTTTGTTTTGTTTATTTGTTTTCTCTTTTTCCATTTTTGTTAGATATAGTAAGTATAGGGTATTTTGGTTTACGTTACTTTCACTTTTCACATTTTTTGTAAAACGATATCACCTCTGCACTTTGGGAGGCGGGAAATAAACACCCACCAACGAGATCTTTCGACTACGCCTGTTTATGAGAGAATTAAAGGAGTTCGGGAGAGGACCCCGTCACACTGTGCCTGCTCCACCTGGTCAGAGAGCAGGCTGATGTCGTCCGCGTAGTCAAGGTCTGTTAGGACTATGGCGGGGTGTCGTCTCGATCTCCTTGGGGTTATTGTGAGACCAAGTTCCTGCTCCCGTCCATTGATGGCCTTCCTGAGCGCATAGTCGAGGACTATGACGAAAAGGAAGGTGGCAAGGGTGTCCCCTTGCATCACTACAGCCAGGATGTGAAATTCTTCACTGTTGCCTCTACCAAACACCAAATCCAGGAAAAAACGACAAGAATGGAGAGAGAAGCCAGAGGAGTGGGACTCAAGATTAACACCGGAAAGACAAAAACCATGAGAATTAATCCAAGAAACCATGACAAAATCAACATCAACGACCAAGAGATTGAGGATGTAGCCCAATTCACATACTTGGGAGCCACCATCTGTAAAGAGGGAGGGGGTATGAAAGACCTAAAGAACAGACTATCTAAAGCAAGAGTTGCATTCATCAAACTCAAAAAGATCTGGCACTCCAACAGCATCTCAAGAAGAACAAAGCTGAGATTGTACAAAACACTGGTTGTGCCAGTCCTACTGTATGGATGTGAAACATGGAAGATGAACAAGGGAGACAACAAATCAGTCGACGTGTTCCATAACAGATGCCTCAGAAGAATCCTCAAAATCCAGTGGCAAGACCGCATCAGCACCGTAGAGCTACTAGAAAGAGCCGACATGAAGCCGTTGAGCAAGGAAGTGAAGTGGCAAAGATGGAAGATGATAGGACACATACTGAGGCAAAACCACAACAATGACTGCAACATATCTGTAACTGAGGGGTACAATTCCCTGACTGTATTAATAAGTATGGTATCATTAAACCACTACTGTCTTATGTACATTACTACTGGCCATACAGTACACAGGTATATGAGATGAACACATCCACAATAACACGGTTTCACACAAGTACTCGTTTAGAAGAATATTTATTAGCAGCAATAATATTATATTACATTACTTTACTTAGAGTCGCGCTTGTAAGGCGAAGAATGTGCATGAATAAGTCAAGAGCGTAAGCCCATTAGAATATTACGCAGGAGATAATGAATACCACCTGTATCTTAGGAATTATATCTATGGTACACTAGTAGGCAGCGGGAGATACTAGTAGGGTCCCTCCGGTTGTAGGCCAGCAGGGGAGAGGATTTGTCGGTAACGAAAGTCTGGGTCAACGAAGAATAAGGGGACTCCAGGTACAGGAGACAGTGCAATAATCTCTTGATCCGCAGACGAACAACAGCTATTCTCCGGTATGCAGCTCCGCATGGAAGAAAGCTAGCCAGCCTCAGGCGTCCTAGAGGCGGGCTCGACGTTGCTCCTCACAGGGTAAATCCCACACAATTGTGGGTGTAGACGATTCTCCGCTCCATCAGCTACAGGACCAAAGCAAATATAATCCAGCCGAAAAGGGCTCTGTAGTCGTCGGGTAGGTTATCCAGTGTACATATCCACACGGTCCTTGTCTAGGGCTCCTCGGATGACGGCGCCAGGTTAAGCCGCCCAGCCTGGATAAGCACACTAGCTGGTACGAGGAAGCGTTGGTAATGCTGGTCACTGTAGAACGGTAGCCGCACGATACACTATACATAAATAGACTATTACTGAAATAATAGAATAGGTCGAACTCGACGGTACAGCGTTAAACTCTGATACTTCAGCTATCAATTCGCACGCGGTCTCAAGGCTCTATTTTGGGGCAAAACGGGCCCACTTCACAGCACGTTGTATCGTGGTGTGAGGCTTCAACTTATTGGGTAACAGTACTTCTGTATTCACCTGCGCCGTATTTATACGTTAGGTGAATAATCTAGTGCCAACCTCATTTCTGTCGCGTATTCCTGCGCAAACCTGGGCATGTTGAGACAAGCCTTGGCGGTGACTTTGAACTAGACATTGGGGGGTATGGCCGTGGCGCCTAGGGGATCGCTTCCAATAGGAGAATGAATATTATGGTCTGTCCTGTACCAGGTAAAGGGATATTCCGTGTATATGTACAAAGAATATACAAGGGATATCAAACGATATACAAATAGTATACATGGGATCTCAGGCAATAAATATATATATTCGGTTTAATCTGACCCTTTGTAACAATATCAATGACTTGGGCACCAGAAGGGAAAAGAAGAAAATGAAGACCAAAGACTACCTGGAGACGCACAGTAGAGAAAGAAAGAAAAGAGGCAGGGTGGAGCTCATGGCCTGAAGCAAGAACAATGGCAGCTGACCGGGAGGCGTCTATGCTTTCTACAACGCTGTTCGGTTTCCGGGTTCCTCTGATTGGCCGCTGAAGCACGCCCCCCGAGTGACGCGCGAACAGCCAGCCTTCGCCGAGCTGAGCTCTAGTTCTAACCAACTCGATGGAGATCAACCCTGAGGTTGGAAAATCACTTAGATTTCGTAAATATTTACCCGTTTCTCATACGGTTAACGATTCAGAAACAATCATTGCTCATCTCCGTGTGTTTATGTCGTTGCAGATGCTCAACAAGGTGGGTTTGATACGCAGTCATGGCGGCGAAAGGAAGTGTGTGTGTGCCCACGGTCCATGTGAATGAGAGATGTGTGTTTCAATTACAGTATGTGTATGCTGGGTGCGTGTGTCTAGCACAAACTCATGTGGTGTTGAATGTAAATGTGATAGACTGTTGTTTACATGTGCGTGTGCTAACCAGTCCAGGGGAGTGAGTATGAGCGGGAAATGAACGGGAAGCGATCCGGGGTGGAGGTACGGTTCGTTGACGGGGAGAGAGGAGAAGACAACGTGCAAAACACGGGAAAAAGCAAACAACGGAATACGGAAATAATCGAACACGAGAGAAACATAATGCTAAGACCTGAAGAGACGTTTGTTACACTAACCACAATGGTCAGTACGATCAGGCACTAAGAGACTTGTTAGGTATTTTATGCAGCAGGTGTCTCTGCCTCAGGACGCGACCATTGCCTCCGCGGGAGGTGATGAGGTGGAAGCCACAACACTAATCCTTGATATTATTTACCATTTCAATGTGGGCTACAGGCGATACACGAGTTTGAACTCTAGATGGAGAATAAGCTTCTTAGAGCTTTTTCTAACCCATCGTGAAGTGGAATATTGGCCTATTTAAATTTTTTTTTTCAAACCACAAAATACTGCAATTACATTTTAAAAACAAATGTTTACTAGTTGTCTAGGTAAATCAAATAGAGAATGAAAACGTCTCCATTCCTGTTTCTTATTTGTGGTGGCACATTGGATCACTGATTGGTCTTTTAACTTAATTCTGTCTTTCCTTGTGAGGACAGTGGAAGTACAAGAGCACTTTAAATACTTCCGGTTTGACTACAATATGTAGTACACGCGTTTGTTAACAGCTCCGCTCCCGTCACCGTTAATTTAGTTCAAAAACATTATTTTAACAAATACCAATGAGATTAAACCACATCGTATGTATTAATAGGAACTTCTACTAACTATATCAAAAGACATAAAGACTCAACATGGATAAGGATGCTAAGGATAAGAAAAAGGGTGGAAAGAAACACGAAGCAGGAAATACAACGGCGACGATTGAGACACGTTCAAAGAAAATAACAGGCGATGCTGCGGCGTATCCGTTGTTGACAATCCCCGATGGGGGGAATATAATGGAGAATATACCGGGACCAACGGCGACTGGCTCCGAGAGGGAGACAATAGATGACAACATAACGGGAACGACAGGAAAAAGTACCGTGAAGGATAAAGCAGGGGATTTTGAGAAGATAATCGCCAACAAATCCATCGGTCCCCTCACTGCACCTACAATATCAACTGACACAGGCAGTGCAATTACACAACCCGACTTCAACTCTCTGACTATCCTGATGAAGGAACAGATGGTCGCTTTCAAATTACACAACGCACACACACTGATGCTAAATTCGAAGAGGTTATGAAAGCGGTCGCTGTACAGTCCGTGCGAATCACGACAGTGGAGAATACGGTGACAGAAATTACACGGGTAGTCAAAGAGAACGAGAAGAACGTCAACGATGGATTGACAGAGTTAACGAATTAAATAAAAAAGGTGGAAGAAGCATGTCGGAGGAAAATACAAGAAGTCAAAGATGAAGCGATGGAGAGGCTGCTCGAGACCCAACGTTACCACAGGCGAAATAATATCCGTATAGTGGGACTTGATGAATCAGTCAATTGCACAGACGACAAGTTTCCAACAGTGCTAGCAGAGATTTTGGGTAACAACATTCTAACCACAGAGCCGATAGTGGACCAATGTTACAGAATCGGTACCCGAGAACAAAGAGGCAACGGTCCAAGAGTCATCATTGTTACTCTGCGCAAAACGATAATAAGAGACGACATCATCAGAGGTGCACGCAATCAAAGGGGGAAACTGAAATATGGTGAAAATTCAATATTTATCTACGAAGATCTATGCAAAGAGGCCATCGCTCAGCGTTTCCCCTACAAGGAGGTGATGCAGAGATTGTTCAAAAGTGGCCTCAGGCCAAGGCTAATATACCCGGCACTATTATCGATCGTGGGAATAGACGGCCGGAGGGAAGGATTACGCACGCCTAAAGCCGCCGAGGAATACTTGAAACTACATGGAGCAGGTCCCCCAGGGCAGAACGCAACGCTGTCTCGCAACAGATAAGCCTACTCTCTCTTTCTCTTTGTATTTCAGTAATTTTATTAGAATGACTTTACCACGACTCAACAAAAGTAGCAGAAGATATGCATGTCGGCAACACCAAGGCACAAGGTGTATAATATGGTTCGTAATGCATTATATTTACAGACTTCTGGTCTCCGTGGAGACAAGAATCTATCATTGACACTGTGAACAATCTGGAATATTCTGGGCTCATCGCTCGACTGCTCTGGGACACAAAGGAATATCCCGAAAATACTAGTAGTCATGAACCCTGGGTAGGAAGATCATTCTGGAACACAACAGCAGTCTGTCGTATACTAGGGTATTCTACAACCTTCTAGAATATAATGCAACATTACAACGTAGGCCTGCAACTTTAACATTAACATCCGGTGTGTATAAGCATATGATCAATTGACTGAAGTTTAATCAGGCCTTAATAAGGCTTTAAAAAATCAGCCACATCTAAATGTATGAGCACAACAAGGTTATTCTAATATTTTAAATAATCACTCCACTGATTTAGAGATTGGCACAATGTAGCTCTAAAAGTCTCTGTTTTTCTCTTTTACCTCTGTATTCAATTTTATTTTAGTGGTTTCTCCACGATGAGTTTTATTTTAGCTCTCACTCCCTTTTTTTTATCTTTCATTGTTTTCTATTTTTCTTCATTTTAAGGTGTTAGTGTTTGTCTCCAATCTTTTCCTTTTTCAGATGTTTCCTACATAAGTTAGTAGAAGGTTCAAATGAATATATCAATGAAGGTATTCTTTTTTTCATTTTTCATAATATTGTTAGTACATTAAGGGAAGGCGCAAGACCAAAAGCGACATTCTATCGAATTAGAATGAAAGTGTTAGATCCTATGGCAATTAGCATAGGAAGAGTAGGATTACAAAGCTCAGTTTGGGCAATCCGGTGGCCTAAGGGAGGGAGTCATACATGTAGGATGTGTCTAAGGGACACAATCCTGTATGACTCTCGTGGGAGGGGAGGGAAGGGGATTTTTATTTGTATATATGTATGTTTTTAAGCTCTGCTCTCAACGGGACCTCACTAGTTGGATGTATATCTATTGTTGCCTCGCACCCCAGAAGCATTACCAAAAACTACACTACAACATGTATAGATTATGGCTAGTTTGAATATAATGATATGGAACACTGGTGGGATAAATAAACAACACAAACGCAAAAGCGTGCTCACACTGATGAAAAAAGAACATGTGGATATGGCTCTACTAAGCGAAACGCACATTTTAGAGAAAGACATAGATACGTTAGCGGACAACACATATCATAATATTAGTCATTCTTCTTTTGGTACGAGAACTCGAGGTGTAGCCATAGTCGTTAGACGTAAGTTGAATATTGAATTAAAGGGAGTATGGTCAGATGCAGATGGTCGTATAACTATAGCTATGATTGTACACAATAACAGGAAAATAGCGTTGGCAGCGGTATATGCCCCAAATTTGTACGAAGAGGGTTTCTTCTCTACACTAACCAATGCAATGTTAGACCTTCCCGATTACTCATTTATAATAGGTGCGGATTTTAATGCCATTTGGAATCCAAGGATGGACAAATCTTACCTCGCCTTTTCCAGCGAACAAAAGAATTCATCTAATGCATTAAAGGATTGGTCGAAGATTACAGGTGTAAATGACTTATGGCGATCACTTAATCCCACGACCCGAAAGTACTCTTGTCGATCTACGAGACATAACACATTATCAAGAATAGATTATGTCTTTGCATCCCCGAGACTATTTGATAACTATGAAGTGGAAATGATACCCAATGCACTATCAGATCACTGTTATTTACTCCTAAAAGGAACATTTGGTATACTATCTTCCCGAGCCCCAAGATGGCGATTTAACTCGATGCTGCTTAATAACAAGGAATTCATTACACAACTCAAAGAAGCTCTTATAGTATTCCTACGGGAGAATGCAAACTCGGTGCAAGACCCCAGAATAATATGGATGTCGGTAAAGGGAATGATCAAGGATTTCACTGATAGCTTTTCCTCCAAAATGCGCAAGAATCAATGCAAAAAACTGTCTGAACTGGAAACGCTTTACTCAACGTTATTTAATTCTTTAAAATACAACAACTCAACTCGACTAGAAAATCAAGTTAATGTACTAAAAAGAGAGATCAATGCCATATACAGACAACAATCGGAAATACAAATACGTAGCACAAGACAACAGCAGTACTCCCAAGGTTCTAAACCTAGTCACCTATTAGCCATGCGATTAAGAATGAATGCAAAATTTGCAGATATAACTACCATTAGAGCACAACAAGTACTTGAAACAGACCCTGAAAAAATAAACGATACATTCAAAGAATTCTACTCCGACTTATATAAATCAGAAACGACCTTCGATCAAAACAAAATGGACACATATCTTAATCAAATATTCTCCCTAAACTTTCAGAGGATGACGCTAAACAGTTAGAAACACCGATCACACTAGATGAACTTAGGGAGGCCATATCTGAAATGCAAAGTGGTAGGGCTCCTGGAAGGGACGGTATCCCACCAGAAATGTACCTCTCTTGTTGGGACATAATTGGACCCTTATTACTAAATATGATTTTATACTCAGTTAAGGAGGGGAACGTCCATAAGAATGACAATATTGCACTCATAACAGTCCTCCTTAAAAAAGACAAAGACCCCACCGAGTGCGGTAGTTATAGACCTTTAAGCCTCCTCGGAACCGATATCAAACTGTACTCTAAGGTATTAGCCATCAGACTACAAAAGCATATGACATCTTTAATCCACCCGGACCAAACTGGCTTCATAAGAGGTCGCTTGATCACCGATAACATAAGACGATTACTACACGTACTAGATGCCAATAAGGAAGACAACACACCTAAGGCGATACTGTCCCTGGATGCAATGAAAGCTTTTGACAGGTTGGAATGGTCGTATCTATGGGCAGTATTAGAAAGGATGGGGTTAGGAAAAGGATTCATCGATATGATTAAAGTATTATACAAAGACCCATCGGCCATGATTACAACAGGTACAATCATCTCCAAAATCTTTCTGGTATCACGCTCAGCCAGACAGGGTTGCCCTCTTAGTCCCGGACTATTCGATCTATCATTAGAGCCTTTAGCACAATATATAAGACAATCCCAATCCATAGAACCAATCATAATCAAGGGCACACAACACAAAATTAGTTTATATGCGGACGACGTAATACTGTTCATGCAAAACCCCAACACAGCATTGCCTCATCTTCTCAAGCTGATTGAGGACTTTGGAGATCTATCTGGATTTAGGATAAATTGGCCGAAGTCGGCCTTCCTCCCACTTAACGCCCCTGCAAAAAGAAACATAACCCTCCCAAAAGAGATACAGATGGTAAAACAATTTAGATGTTTGGGAGTTGAGATATTCCCCACCATAAGCCAAACGGTGAAGCACAATTACATAAAAATCCAAAACAAAATCAAATACGACATTGTCAGGTGCTCGAAACTTAAAAACTCATTACAGGCACGTATATCAATAATCAAGATGGACGTCCTACCTAGAATGAACTTCTTCAGCTCAATGCTACCGTTACCCCCTCCAAAGGGTTACTGGAAAGAATTACACTCCTCCACATACAAATGTATTTGGAATAACAAACCACCACGTATAAAAAGATCCACCGCACAGAGAAACAAAGCAGACGGAGGTATGGCATTTCCAGATTTCTACCACTACTTTAAGGCGTACACTTTAAGACCACTAACAACATGGTTTGATCCCCAAGCGTTAGTATCCTGGAGAAATTTAGAAGAAAATATAGTAGCTCCACATAAGCTGAAGGGCATAGTATACACCAAATTACCAATTAAGCACTGTGAGCGGAAATTTGGCCCCATAATTACCCATGCGATCCGGATATGGCGTGAAACACAAAAAAAATATCCTAACCCACAAAAATGGCACAATCACACTCCCTTATTCAATAACAATGCACTCTTAATTGAAAAACGTCCTATAAGATTCCCTATATGGGAAGAGCAAGGCATACACTCATTAGGGGATGTTTTTAACAACCAGGGTTTTTGTAGTTATGGAGAAATATGCAAAAAAAATTATCTCACTGAGTCCACATGGCTTTTTTACATACAGTTACGGCTATGTTTGAAGTCTCACGGTGTTCCATTAGACATACCAGTTGAACACCACAGATACCACAAATTCGTCTATGAAAGAGAGACATCGAGAGGTTTTGTATCAGGTTTTTATTATCAATTACTAACGTCCTCGTATGAAACCCTCCAACTAGACTCTGTCTGGAGGAGGGATATACCAGACCTGGAAAGTGACTTTGATTGGCAAGGAGCATGGGCAAATGTCCGTCTTACATCAAGGAACCCGGACCATCAACAAATCAATCTTAACTATATTCACAGGACATACTTGACTCCTATAAGACTGAACAGAATGGGTCTTAAACAAGACTCAAAATGCTCCCAATGTACAAATGGAGACGAAGGGACATTTATGCACATGTATTGGGACTGCCCGCTTATAGCTTATCCGCAACAGTAAGTTACTTCCGGGGTAGGCCTGATTGGCCCCGACAGGCACGTGACGCGCAACTTTCTCTGCCGCGCGGCACGCTCCGCGGAGCGGAGCAGCAGAGCTTGGGAATTATGTAACCGCCCAAATCCGCCATGATTTTCATTCGGCGCTTCAGCTCACCTGGCAGAGCAGCGGTCCTGCGATCCTGCGGTCCGTTGTTGACGAGTTCGAATCCCATCAAATTTTTTTTTTTTAACGTGATTATTTTTTTAACATGTATTCTTTCGCCGGTTAAGGTTAGGCATGGTTAAGGTTAAGGTTAAGGTTAGGCATTGTTTCGGAGTTGGTTAAGGTTAGAACGGTTAAGTTTAGGCGCTGTTAAGGAGCTGGTTAAGGTTAGAGTTTGTCTTAGAGAATGGCAATATTCTTTCTATGGTTAAGGTTAGGCATGGTTAAGGTTAAGGTTAAGGTTAGGCATTGTTTCGGAGTTGGTTAAGGTTAGAACGGTTAAGTTTAGGCGCTGTTAAGGAGCTGGTTAAGGTTAGAGTTTGTGTTAGAGAATGGCAATAGACAGCCTATTTCCGCGCGACAGCTCTCAGCAGCCTCGTTGCGCGTCCTGAGTTTGCCGCGTCACGTGCCTGTCGGGGCCAATCAGGCCTACCCCGGAAGTAACTTACTGTTGCGGAACAGTTACAGGCGGACTGCCCACCAGTTAAGGCATTCTGGAAAGATGTGACCCATCAATTATCAAAACTCGTATCTTGGAATATACCAGTACACCCCTCTGTATTACTATTGAATGATGTTTTTGAGTTTGCAGTAAATCCACAGATAAAGAGATTGGTTTTATCGGGTATCACAGTAGCTAAAAAACTGATCGCATCACGCTGGTTGCAACCGGAAAAAATGTGCCGGAAGGTTTGGTTTCTTACATATCTCGATGTGATTTATCAAGAAATATCTACAGCAAGAATTCTGGGTCTCAACGAATCCGTGTGCGCATTTCTGGCAGACGCTCTCTGATTGGCCACTGTTGCCCAATCGCGTGATGAGCTGTGTCTTTGCCCCATTTCTGCGTCGAACAGACTGCAAACTACCTGGCGTTCTATCGCCATGCTCTAAGACAAACTCTAACCTTAACCAACTTCGAAAGAGTGCCTACGCTTAACCAGTGTAGAAACAGGCGTCGGCCAATCAGAGAGCGTCTTGCCAGAAATGCGCACACGGAAAGTATAGACACGATTGGGCCAGCTCAATGGGCCGCTGTCCCAGCCTAGTGGGGGGGGGGGGGGGGGGGGGGGGCTTAGTAAGAGATGTGATTGGGCCAGCCCAGTGTTAGTCAGTACCAATGGGCCGCTGTCCCAGCCTAGTGGGGGGGGCTTAGTAAGAGATGTGATTGGGCCAGCCCAGTGTTAGTCAGTACCAATGGGCCGCTGTCACATCTCTTAATAAGCCCCCCCCTCATCTCTCACCTGTTTCTCGTGTCAGAAGAACAGATGCCACTCAGAGCAAAAATAAATTGATAAACAGAAGAAGTGTAAGGGCCGCGCAGAGAAAAAGCCTGAGGTAGTGTGTGTGTGCCATGCCATGATGATTAATTCAATTAATGTTGATAATAATATGAATGATAATATACTCATAATAACGCTATCATGAAGTGAGACTGTCAACTACTGCTGGTGGTCTCTCAGTCAGTCCATGTCAAATAGTGCAGCATAAGCTATTGGCATTGTTTTTGTAGCTAATGCAGTTAACTAGCTAACGTTATTTTGTCAGCATCGCTTTGGCTAAGCTAAGCCCATGTTGCTGTGAGTGACCTGACCTAGGTCCATATCGTATCATCATATTATTTAAATCATTAGCATAAGGGTTCCCTTGATAAATATGCACAAAAACACCTGTAGCTCAACTGCAAAAACTGCTTTTTTGATTTGATTTGATTTTTATTTGGAAATGACAAAGACATCATAAAAACTAATTATCATGACCAATTTGTATTTCTGAGGATATCACCTAAAAGCATTAATTAAAAAACTTATTTCCAAGGTGGTCCTCGATGGAAGACATAAAAAAATAAAAACACAGCCTACTCAACTGCAAATTTTGCCATGGGCGATTTTTCGTCCCAGTCCAGCCCTGTTCCACGCACACGCACGCATGCGCACGCACACACACACACACACACACACACACACACACACACACACACACACACACACACACACACACACACACACACACACACACACACACACACACACACACACACACACACACACACACACACACATATAAGGAAATTCTACCACGGGCATCCTCCTATAATGTAAACTAACACTGAGTTATTTTAGTTGAAAGAAGCGGTGAGACACAGTTGAGTCTGGAGTCAGATGGCTGCAAGGTTTTTTATCTCAGAGGACAAGAAGAACACAAGAACAATAGATCAATCCGGACCACCTGCTTGAATTCAGACAAACGCAGAATGGCCCAGACGACAGACAACGACAAACTTTTATACATGGTAGTTAGACACTCCTCTTTCCTGACTTGATGATTGATAGTTGTCGCGTCATCGCTTGAGGACAAAGGAACTTTAGGCGGGAAGAGGAGTAGAAGGAGGGGTCGTGGGGGCCGAACGATAAGTGTTCCCTTGGGTCCCCCTCATTTGGGCGGTTGTGTGTCTGCATGTACATGGTTGTGTATGCTTTTTGAATCAGTGTGTGCGAGACTAGACTTGAGGTCATGTCCTCACTCTAGTAATTTGTCTTTAACTATGACACTTTGTGATACTTAAGCAACCAACTGCTGGCCATAAATCCTATGTGTGTTTATCTGTGTGTATGTTTGTGTGTAAGTGTGTGTGAAACAAACTTTCTATCAGTGTGTATGTACATGGGTGCGTGCGTGTGAGCCGGCCAGTCGTCAGACGGAGGCAGCGAGAGGAGATGTGCACGTGGGTGCACGTGTGTGTGTGTGCGTGTGCGTGAGATGTACAGGGGCCCTGTGTGTGTGTGGGTGTGTGTGGAAGGAGCCTACAGCCAGAGGTCAGCAGGTCACGCCACATGCAGGGGGGAGAAGGCAGACACACAGACTCCTAGGCATATTATACATTAAGGCCTTTAGATATATATAAGATAGTGACATCAAATATTACTAGATCAATGAACTAAAAACTATCAGTAGTTTTGATGGTTTATTCCTTCACACACACACACACACACACACACACACACACACACACACACACACACACACACACACACACACACACACACACACACAGCAACAATGGAGCCACACCACCGTGTCCCGATTTGCGATCATGGCTGTCATTGTTTTGTTACGGTGTGCCAAATACGAGCAGTAGAGGCAGAGTATGAGGAAGCAAGACGTGGGGTTGATGTAGCGATGCTACACACCATTCATTTGGTTTCCTTCATAGAGGTAACCTTCATTGCTATTCTGTTTTCTTCCTGTTTATAGCCTACATCCAATCATGTATCTATAAAGGTTTAACAGTTAGGTTAACACAGATACGATGGGTCATGTCTACTTGTATTTGATTGACAGGTGCTCTGTCACTCCTGTGCGCTTCCATCCACACATCCACACGTCTGACCGTAGGCTACTAGCTAGTCAGAAGGGACATGTGGATACTTTCATATTTGAGATACAACATCGGGAAACAGGGGCCCAGATTCACCAGTCACAAATAGGGTTAGCTACCTAGCATGCTAGTGTGGAGGCTAGCTAATTAGCCACACTGCCAGTCATGGGAGCTAACGTTAGGTAAACAAAACCGCCGCTTACCTGACTCCATAGCTATGTAGCTGGTGTCATCCTCCTCTGTTGGTGTGGAAGTCGGTGGGGCATATGAATCCATCACGTCTTGGGGGCTGCTCGTTGGTCTAGTGCTCAGGATACCATCTAGCTCATCAAACCATGGGCGTTTATCTTTTTTGTCCCCGGAGCTACCAGACTTCTGTAGGAGATCACAAACTTTAATTCGTTTTTTTTAAACTTTCAACCGACATTGTTCTCCAGACCGATCGATCCCCCTCTCTTTCAGTTTTTCACTAAATAATTTAAACACATCTTATTTTTATGAGTTTCTAGTAGGGCTGGGACTTTATCGCATTCATTTTGATTTTATAATTTTGAAATTTAAATTTAAATACATAATAACCATATTGTGAAGGAGAAGTTAGAAGCCTAGAGGCTTATCGAGAACTTCCCCTGTTTTGTAAAATCAAACATACAAAAATATACATATTACATACCTATAAATTGATGCATTTAATCGCATGATTATTTTTCTTTATTGTGTAAGAATGTTACCTTTCAAAGGAGACCAGACTCATGCATGTGCTATACATATAAAGTATAATACATCGCAAAAAAAAAAAAAAAATCTTAGTCTGGTTTGTTCATAGAAAAAAAAAAAAAAAAGAGAAATTGAGATCAATCAAGAGTTATTCTTTTTTAATTGTCAACTGTTCTGGAATGTACTTGAAAGTACTGCGTTTTTTAGAGCGAGGGAGATGAGAGAGAGCGGGGGAGTGGGGGAGAAGAGAGAGAGTGGGGGAGAGGAGAGAGAGCTGGGGGAGAGGAGAGAGAGAGTGGGGGAGAGGAGAGAGAGTGGGGGAGAGGAGAGAGAGTGGGGGAGAGGAGAGAGAGAGCTGGGGAGAGGAGAGAGAGAGTGAGGGAGAGGAGAGAGGGTGGGGGAGTGCTCTGCGCTCACAAAATGCGGGGCTTCTATCGACCCCTAGGGTTAAAAAGAAATCCGCCGGCCACAGAGCCTTTGTCTACCGCGCTCCCTACCTGTGGAACAAATTACCTGCCGTCATCAGGGGCGCCTGCTCTGTCGAAGCTTTTAAATCCCTGCTTAAGACTCATCTTTTCTCTCTCTCCTTCAACCTACCTTGATCTCACCTGGTCGGGGACTGACCTTTAGATTAATCTGTGTAGTTTAGTTATGGTACAGGGTACTACATGGTACCACTGGGTAGTTTACTATAGGGTAGTTTAGTTAGGGTACAGGGTACTACATGGTACCACAGAGTACTACATGGTACTGCATGGCATTACAGGGTACTACATGGCTTACATGGCACTACGGGGTACTACATGGTACCACAAGGCACCACAGGGTACTACATGGCACTACAGGGTACTACAGGATACTACGGGGTACTACATGGCACTATGGGGTACTATAGGGTACTACATGGCACTACGGGGTACTACATGGCACTACAGGGTACTACATGTCTGCTCCTTTGCAGCACCACAAACATGGGAACTCTCTAACTCTTCCCCCCCCCCCCCTCCCCCCCTCCCCCCGCCCCCTCCCTCCCCCTTCTCTCTGAGTACCCGTCTCCTGGCGCTGACCAAGGTGATGGATGCCTCGGGTCTTGGCCAAGCTTGTAGTGACTGCTCTACATGTTATTCACCGCCGTCTGTCCGTGGTCCTGTCAACTGATTAACAGACTGTTAACAGATTAACAGTCAACGCGGTTTCATTGCTGGGTTAAGTACTTCTATTCTATTCACATAATACGCTTACTTCATATATCTACTCCATTCACATATATGCCTACCACTTGTATCTATTGCTATGTCCGCCTACTACAATCTCATGAGCTGTCTAACGCCTGTCCCGTCTCCCTGTCTTCCTATGACTTGCTGTCCTGGAGTGTTGACCGGAGTGTTGGACGTCCCGTGACGAAGGCCGGGAGATTGCGACCCCCTCTGCGTGCCCCCCTGTCTCCGGAGGTCTCGTAGTGGTGACCGGAGTGCCGGATGTCCCGCGATGATGTCGGGGAGTTCGCGACCCTCTCTGCGCCACCCCCTATCTCCCTGTCTCCGGCTGTCCCTGAGCAACGACCGGAGTGTTGAATGTCCCGTGACTAAGACGGGGAGGACGTGACCCTCTTTGCGCCGCCCCTGTGCCTCAATTAGATCCGCTATCAACTCTATCTTTAATCTTTCAAAATGTTCAGTTGCTATCGCTATTAGCTCTATCTTTAATTTTTCAAAATGTACAGTTGCTATTGCATGCACTCATCTGTGTTTCACCACACACATGGGTGCATGCTTACCAACTGTCCGTCTGCAACACTACTATCACCAACATCTAAGAAGGGAGATCCCCCCTTGAATGGCCCTTCTAAGGTTTCTCTCCTCCACACTGCCTGTGGAGCTTTTTTCCCTATTGTTAGGTTTTAGTGAGTTTTTCCTTACCTTCGCGTGGGGTATGTCTGGGAGTGCTTGCATTCTTTCATTTATTTGCATTCATCTAAAAAATGTTTGGACCCTATGGTGTTCTTGTTCTGTTCTTGACTTATTGTTATGTTGTCTTCTTGACTTGTTTAAAGAAGACCTGTACGGCCATGGGGACATTAACGTGTGTTGTCGGGCCCTATAAATAAATTTGATTTGATTTGATTTGAGAGAGAGTGGGGGAGAGGAGAGAGAGTGGGGGAGAGGAGAGAGAGAGTGGGGAGAGGAGAGAGAGCTGGGGAGAGGAGAGAGAGCTGGAGAGAAACGGGAGAGGAGAGAGAGTGGGGGAGAGAAGAGAGAGAGCTGTGGGAGAGGAGAGAGAGTGGGGGAGAGAAGAGAGAGAGCTGGGGGAGAGGAGAGAGAGAGGGGGAGAGGAGAGAGAGCTGGGGGAGAGGAGAGAGAGAGCTGGGGGAGAGGAGAGAGAGAGCTGGGGGAGAGGAGAGAGAGAGCTGGGGGGGGGAGAGGGAGAGAGAGAGCTGGGGGAGGGAGAGAGAGAGTGGGAGGAAGGAAGAGAGGGAGAGAGAGAGTGGGGGAGAGGAGAGAGAGATGGGGAGAGGAGAGAAGGGAGTGGGGGAGAGGAGAGAGAGAGTGGGGGAGAGGAGAGAGAGAGTGGGGGAGAGGAGAGAGAGAGTGGGGAGAGGGAGAGGAGAGAGAGAGGTGGGGGAGAGGAGAGAGAGAGGGGGGAGAGGAGAGAGAGAGTGGGGGAGAGGAGAGAGAGAGTGGGGGAGAGGAGAGAGAGATGGGGGGGGAGAGGAGAGAGAGAGCTGGGGAGAGGAGAGAGAGAGCTGGGGAGAGGAGAGAGAGCTGTGGGAGAGGAGAGAGAGCTGGGGAGAGGAGAGAGAGAGCGGGGGAGAGGAGAGAGCTGGGGGAGAGGAGAGAGAGAGCTGGGGAGAGGAGAGAGAGAGTGGGGGAGAGGAGAGAGAGAGCTGGGGAGAGGAGAGAGAGCTGGGGGAGAGGAGAGAGAGCTGTGGGAGAGGAGAGAGAGCTGGGGAGAGGAGAGAGAGAGTGGGGGAGAGGAGAGAGAGAGCTGGGGGAGAGGAGAGAGAGCTGTGGGAGAGGAGAGAGAGCTGGGGAGAGGAGAGAGAGGGGGAGAGGAGAGAGAGATGGGAGAGGAGAGAGAGTGGGGAGAGGAGAGAGAGCTGGGGAAGGAGAGGAGAGAGAGTGGGGAGAGGAGAGAGAGAGTGGGGGAGAGGAGAGAGAGAGCTGGGGGAGAGGAGAGAGGGAGAGAGAGAGATGGGGAGAGGAGAGAGAGTGGGGAGAGGAGAGAGAGTGGGGGAGGAGAGAGAGAGTGGGGGAGAGGAGAGAGAGTGGGGGAGAGGAGAGAGAGTGGGGAGAGGAGAGAGAGAGTGGGGGAGAGGAGAGAGAGTGGGGAGAGGAGAGAGAGAGTGGGGGAGAGAGAGAGAGGCTGGGGGAGAGAGAGAGAGAGTGGGGAGAGGAGGAGAGAGAGCTGGGGAGAGGAGAGAGAGTGGGGGAGAGGAGAGAGAGTGGGGAGAGGAGAGAGAGAGCTGGGGAGAGGAGAGAAGAGCTGGGGGAGAGGAGAGAGAGAGATGGGGGAGAGGAGAGAGATAGTGGGGAGAGGAGAGAGAGACTGGGGGAGAGGAGAGAGAGAGCTGGGGAGAGGAGAGAGAGAGTGGGGAGAGGAGAGAGAGAGCTGGGGAGAGGAGAGAGAGAGTGGGGGAGAGGAGAGAGAGCTGGGGAGAGGAGAGAAGAGAGTGGGGAGAGGAGAGAGAGAGTGGGGAGAGGAGAGAGAGGGAGGAGAGGGGGAGAGGAGAGAGTGGAGAGGAGAGAGAGAGGGGAGAGGAGAGAGAGTGGGGAGAGGAGAGAGAGAGCTGGGGGAGAGGAGAGAGAGAGGGGGAGAGGAGAGCTGGGGAGAGGAGAGAGAGAGTGGGGGAGAGGAGAGAGAGAGTAGGGGAGAGGAGAGAGAGTGGGGAGGAGAGAGAGAGTGGGGGAGAGGAGAGAGAGAGGGGGAGAGGAGGAGTGGGGAGAGGAGAGAGAGAGTGGGGGAGAGGAGAGAGAGAGGGGGAGAGGAGAGAGAGAGCTGGGGAGAGGAGAGAGAGAGTGGGGGAGAGGAGAGAGAGAGAGTGGGGAGAGGAGAGATAGAGCGGGGGAGAGGAGAGAGAGAGAGTGGGGAGAGGAGAGATAGAGCTGGGGAGAGGAGAGAGAGAGTGGGGGAGAGGAGAGAGAGAGTGGGGGAGAGGAGAGAGAGAGGGGGAGAGGAGAGAGAGAGCTGGGGAGAGGAGAGAGAGAGTGGGGGAGAGGAGAGAGAGAGTGGGGAGAGGAGAGAGAGTGGGGAGAGGAGAGAGAGAGTGGGGGAGAGGAGAGAGAGTGGGGGAGAGGAGAGAGAGTGGGGGAGAGGAGAGAGAGAGAGTGGGGGAGAGGAGAGAGAGAGCTGGGGGAGAGGAGAGAGAGAGCTGGGGGAGAGGAGAGAGAGTGGGGAGAGGAGAGAGATAATGGGGGAGAGGAGAGAGAGCTGGGGGAGAGGAGAGAGAGAGCTGGGGAGAGGAGAGAAAGAGCTGGGGAGAGGAGAGAGAGAGTGGGGAGAGGAGAGAGAGAGCTGGGGGAGAGGAGAGAGAGAGAGAGTGGGGAGAGGAGAGAGACAGCTGGGGAGAGGAGAGAGAGAGTGGGGGAGAGGAGAGAGAGCTGGGGAGAGGAGAGAGAGAGTGGGGGAGAGGAGAGATAGTGGGGGAGAGGAGAGAGAGTGGGGGAGAGGAGAGAGAGAGTGGGGAGAGGAGAGAGAGAGCTGGGGGAGAGGAGAGAGAGAGCTGGGGGAGAGGAGAGAGAGAGCTGGGGAGAGGAGAGAGAGAGTGGGGAGAGGAGAGAGAGAGCTGGGGAGAGGAGAGAGAGAGTGGGGAGAGGAGAGAGAGAGCTGGGGAGAGGAGAGAGAGAGTGGGGGAGAGGAGAGAGAGAGTAGGGGAGAGAGAGTGGGGAGAGGAGAGAGAGTGGGGGAGAGGAGAGAGAGAGGGGGAGAGGAGAGAGAGAGCTGGGGAGAGGAGAGAGAGAGTGGGGGAGAGGAGAGAGAGAGAGTGGGGGAGAGGAGAGATAGAGCTGGGGAGAGGAGAGAGAGAGTGGGGGAGAGGAGAGAGAGTGGGGGAGAGGAGAGAGAGAGGGGGAGAGGAGAGAGAGAGCTGGGAAGAGGAAAGAGAGAGTGGGGGAGAGGAGAGAGAGAGTGGGGGAGAGGAGAGAGAGTGGGGAGAGGAGTGAGAGAGTGGGGGAGGAGAGAGAGAGTGGGGGAGGAGAGAGAGAGGGGGGAGAGGAGAGAGAGGTGGGGGAGAGGAGAGAGAGAGAGCTGGGGAGAGGTGGGAGAGTGGGGGAGAGGAGGGAGAGAGAGAGTGGGGGGAGTGGAGAGAGAGAGCTGGGGGAGAGGAGAGAGAGAGTGGGGGAGAGGAGTGAGAGAGAGAGTGGGGGAGAGGAGAGAGAGTGGGGGAGAGGAGAGAGAGAGCTGGGGGAGAGGAGAGAGAGTCGGGGAGAGGAGAGAGAGCTGGGAGCGAGGAGAGAGAGAGTGGGGGAGAGGAGAGAGAGAGTGGGGGAGAGGAGAGAGAGTGGGGGAGAGGAGAGAGAGAGGGGGGAGAGGAGAGAGAGTGGGGAGAGGAGAGAGAGCTGGGGGAGAGGAGGGAGAGATGGGGAGAGGAGAGAGAGAGCTGGGGAGAGGAGAGAGAGAGTGGGGAGAGGAGAGAGAGAGTGGGGGAGAGGAGAGAGAGAGTGGGGGAGAGGAGAGAGAGAGTGGGATAGATGAGAGAGAGAGTGGGGAGAGGAGAGAGAGAGCTGGGGAGAGGAGAGAGAGAGTGGGGAGAGGAGAGAGAGAGCTGCGGGAGAGGAGAGAGAGTGGGGGAGAGGAGAGAGAGAGCTGGGGAGAGGAGAGAGAGAGAGCTGGGGGAGAGGAGAGAGAGAGCTGGGGAGAGGAGAGAGAGAGCTGGGGGAGAGGAGAGAGAGAGCTGGGGAGAGGAGAGAGAGAGCTGGGGGAAAGGAGAGAGAGAGCTGGGGGAGAGGAGAGAGAGAGTGGGGAGAGGAGAGAGATAGTGGGGGAAAGGAGAGAGAGTGGGGGAGAGGAGAGAGAGTGGGGAGAGGAGAGAGAGAGTGGGGGAGAGGAGAGAGAGAGCTGGGGGAGAGGAGAGAGAGAGCTGGGGGAGAGGAGAGATAGTGGGGAGAGGAGAGAGAGAATGGGGGAGAGGAGAGAGAGCTGGGGGAGAGGAGAGAGAGAGCTGGGGAGAGGAGAGAGAGAGCTGGGGAGAGGAGAGAGAGAGTGGGGGAGAGGAGAGAGAGAGCTGGGGGAGAGGAGAGAGAGAGAGAGTGGGGAGAGGAGATAGACAGCTGGGGGAGAGGAGAGAGAGAGTGGGGGAGAGGAGAGAGAGCTGGGGAGAGGAGAGAGAGAGTGGGGGAGAGGAGAGATAGTGGGGGAGAGGAGAGAGAGTGGGGGAGAGGAGAGAGAGAGTGGGGAGAGGAGAGAGATAGCTGGGGGAGAGGAGAGAGAGAGCTGGGGGAGAGGAGAGAGAGAGCTGGGGAGAGGAGAGAGAGAGTGGGGAGAGGAGAGAGAGAGCTGGGGAGAGGAGAGAGAGAGTGGGGGAGAGGAGAGAGAGAGTAGGGGAGAGGAGAGAGAGTGGGGAGAGGAGAGAGAGAGTGGGGGAGAGGAGAGAGAGAGGGGGAGAGGAGAGAGAGAGCTGGGGAGAGGAGAGAGAGAGTGGGGGAGAGGAGAGAGAGAGAGTGGGGAGAGGAGAGATAGAGCGGGGGAGAGGAGAGAGAGAGAGTGGGGAGAGGAGAGATAGAGCTGGGGAGAGGAGAGAGAGAGTGGGGGAGAGGAGAGAGAGAGTGGGGGAGAGGAGAGAGAGAGGGGGAGAGGAGAGAGAGAGCTGGGGAGAGGAGAGAGAGAGTGGGGGAGAGGAGAGAGAGAGTGGGGAGAGGAGAGAGAGTGGGGAGAGGAGAGAGAGAGTGGGGGGAGAGGAGAGAGAGTGGGGGAGAGGGAGAGAGAGTGGGGGAGAGGAGAGAGAGAGTGGGGGAGAGGAGAGAGAGAGCTGGGGGAGAGGAGAGAGAGAGCTGGGGAGAGGAGAGAGAGTGGGGGAGAGGAGAGAGATAATGGGGGAGAGGAGAGAGAGCTGGGGGAGAGGAGAGAGAGAGCTGGGGAGAGGAGAGAAAGAGCTGGGGAGAGGAGAGAGAGAGTGGGGGAGAGGAGAGAGAGAGCTGGGGGAGAGGAGAGAGAGAGAGAGAGTGGGGAGAGGAGAGAGACAGCTGGGGAGAGGAGAGAGAGAGTGGGGGAGAGGAGAGAGAGCTGGGGAGAGGAGAGAGAGAGTGGGGGAGAGGAGAGATAGTGGGGGAGAGGAGAGAGAGTGGGGGAGAGGAGAGAGAGAGTGGGGAGAGGAGAGAGAGAGCTGGGGGAGAGGAGAGAGAGAGCTGGGGGAGAGGAGAGAGAGAGCTGGGGAGAGGAGAGAGGAGTGGGGAGAGGAGAGAGAGAGCTGGGGAGAGGAGAGAGAGAGCTGGGGAGAGGAGAGAGAGAGTGGGGGAGAGGAGAGAGAGAGTGGGGAGAGGAGAGAGAGTGGGGAGAGGAGAGAGAGAGTGGGGGAGAGGAGAGAGAGTGGGGGGAGAGGAGAGAGAGTGGGGAGAGGAGAGAGAGAGTGGGGGAGAGGAGAGAGAGAGCTGGGGGAGAGGAGAGGAGAGAGAGCTGGGGGAGAGGAGAGAGAGTGGGGAGAGGAGAGAGATAATGGGGGAGAGGAGAGAGAGCTGGGGGAGAGGAGAGAGAGAGCTGGGGAGAGGAGAGAAAGAGCTGGGGAGAGGAGAGAGAGAGTGGGGGAGAGGAGAGAGAGAGCTGGGGGAGAGGAGAGAGAGAGAGAGTGGGGAGAGGAGAGAGACAGCTGGGGAGAGGAGAGAGAGAGTGGGGGAGAGGAGAGAGAGCTGGGGAGAGGAGAGAGAGAGTGGGGGGAGAGGAGAGATAGTGGGGGAGAGGAGAGAGAGTGGGGGAGAGGAGAGAGAGAGTGGGGAGAGGAGAGAGAGAGCTGGGGGAGAGGAGAGAGAGAGCTGGGGGAGAGGAGAGAGAGAGCTGGGGAGAGGAGAGAGAGAGTGGGGAGAGGAGAGAGAGAGCTGGGGAGAGGAGAGAGAGAGTGGGGAGAGGAGAGAGAGAGCTGGGGAGAGGAGAGAGAGAGTGGGGGAGAGGAGAGAGAGAGTAGGGGGAGAGAGAGTGGGGAGAGGAGAGAGAGTGGGGGAGAGGAGAGAGAGAGGGGGGAGAGGAGAGAGAGAGCTGGGGAGAGGAGAGAGAGAGTGGGGGAGAGGAGAGAGAGAGAGTGGGGAGAGGAGAGATAGAGCTGGGGAGAGGAGAGAGAGAGTGGGGGAGAGGAGAGAGAGAGTGGGGGAGAGGAGAGAGAGAGGGGGAGAGGAGAGAGAGAGCTGGGGAGAGGAAAGAGAGAGCTGGGGGAGAGGAGAGAGAGAGTGGGAGAGGAGAGAGAGTGGGGGAGAGGAGAGAGAGAGTGGGGGAGGAGAGAGAGAGTGGGGGAGAGGAGAGAGAGAGGGGGAGAGGAGAGAGAGCGTGGGGGAGAGGAGAGAGAGAGAGCTGGGGAGAGGAGGGAGAGTGGGGGAGAGGAGGGAGAGAGAGAGTGGGGGAGAGGAGAGAGAGAGCTGGGGAGAGGAGAGAGAGAGTGGGGGAGAGGAGAGAGAGAGAGAGTGGGGGAGAGGAGAGAGAGTGGGGGAGAGGAGAGAGAGAGCTGGGGGAGAGGAGAGAGAGTCGGGGAGAGGAGAGAGAGCTGGGAGCGAGGAGAGAGAGAGTGGGGGAGAGGAGGAGAGAGAGAGTGGGGGAGAGGAGAGAGAGAGTGGGGGAGAGGAGAGAGAGAGGGGGGAGAGGAGAGAGAGAGTGGGGAGAGGAGAGAGAGCTGGGGGAGAGGAGGAGAGAGATGGGGAGAGGAGAGAGAGAGCTGGGGAGAGGAGAGAGAGAGTGGGGAGAGGAGAGAGAGAGTGGGGGAGAGGAGAGAGAGAGTGGGGGAGAGGAGAGAGAGAGTGGGATAGATGAGAGAGAGAGTGGGGAGAGGAGAGAGAGAGCTGGGGAGAGGAGAGAGAGAGTGGGGAGAGGAGAGAGAGAGCTGGGGAGAGGAGAGAGAGTGGGGGAGAGGAGAGAGAGAGCTGGGGAGAGGAGAGAGAGAGAGCTGGGGGAGAGGAGAGAGAGAGCTGGGGAGAGGAGAGAGAGAGCTGGGGGAGAGGAGAGAGAGAGCTGGGGAGAGGAGAGAGAGAGCTGGGGGAAAGGAGAGAGAGAGCTGGGGGAGAGGAGAGAGAGAGTGGGGAGAGGAGAGAGATAGTGGGGGAAGAGGAGAGAGAGTGGGGGAGAGGAGAGAGAGTGGGGAGAGGAGAGAGAGAGTGGGGGAGAGGAGAGAGAGAGCTGGGGGAGAGGAGAGAGAGAGCTGGGGGAGAGGAGAGATAGTGGGGAGAGGAGAGAGAGAATGGGGGAGAGGAGAGAGAGCTGGGGGAGAGGAGAGAGAGAGCTGGGGAGAGGAGAGAGAGAGCTGGGGAGAGGAGAGAGAGAGTGGGGAGAGGAGAGAGAGAGCTGGGGGAGAGGAGAGAGAGAGAGAGTGGGGAGAGGAGATAGACAGCTGGGGAGAGGAGAGAGAGAGTGGGGGAGAGGAGAGAGAGCTGGGGAGAGGAGAGAGAGAGTGGGGGAGAGGAGAGATAGTGGGGGAGAGGAGAGAGAGTGGGGGAGAGGAGAGAGAGAGTGGGGAGAGGAGAGAGATAGCTGGGGGAGAGGAGAGAGAGAGCTGGGGGAGAGGAGAGAGAGAGCTGGGGAGAGGAGAGAGAGAGTGGGGAGAGGAGAGAGAGAGCTGGGGAGAGGAGAGAGAGAGTGGGGGAGAGGAGAGAGAGAGTAGGGGAGAGGAGAGAGAGTGGGGAGAGGAGAGAGAGAGTGGGGGAGAGGAGAGAGAGAGGGGGGAGAGGAGAGAGAGAGCTGGGGAGAGGAGAGAGAGAGTGGGGGAGAGGAGAGAGAGAGAGTGGGGAGAGGAGAGATAGAGCGGGGGAGAGGAGAGAGAGAGAGTGGGGAGAGGAGAGATAGAGCTGGGGAGGAGAGAGAGAGTGGGGGAGAGGAGAGAGAGAGTGGGGGAGAGGAGAGAGAGAGGGGGGAGAGGAGAGAGAGAGCTGGGGAGAGGAGAGAGAGAGTGGGGGAGAGGAGAGAGAGAGTGGGGAGAGGAGAGAGAGTGGGGAGAGGAGAGAGAGAGTGTGGGGAGAGGAGAGAGAGTGGGGGAGAGGAGAGAGAGTGGGGGAGAGGAGAGAGAGAGTGGGGAGAGGAGAGAGAGAGCTGGGGGAGAGGAGAGAGAGAGCTGGGGGAGAGGAGAGAGAGTGGGGAGAGGAGAGAGATAATGGGGGAGAGGAGAGAGAGCTGGGGGAGAGGAGAGAGAGAGCTGGGGAGAGGAGAGAAAGAGCTGGGGAGAGGAGAGAGAGAGTGGGGGAGAGGAGAGAGAGAGCTGGGGGAGAGGAGAGAGAGAGAGAGTGGGGAGAGGAGAGAGACAGCTGGGGAGAGGAGAGAGAGAGTGGGGGAGAGGAGAGAGAGCTGGGGAGAGGAGAGAGAGAGTGGGGGAGAGGAGAGAT
>NW_028169150.1:10000-12500 GCF_963971535.1 Notolepis coatsorum | reverse complement strand
ATATGATTTGAATTAGATTAGATTAGATTAGATTAGATTAGATTAGATTAGATTAGATACAATTAGATTAGATTAGTTTATATTGGATTAGATTAGACGGCCTTATTAATCCCTGAGGGGAAACTCTTTTGCCACCAAATCAACTCGTAGCGACCACGATCAATAAAACAATATAGACGTTGCAATCACAGAGCACAACAAATAAAGAACACCGTAACAGCTGAAAGGTGCTATGGATCCTAGAGTAGACCACATCTGAAACTGAAAGTGTTCATTAAACATATCTGACCGCTACTGGAACAGAATGGGTGACGGAGCCTTCTGCACGGCTGCACCACGCCTGTGGAACAGCCTCCCCGTCCAGCTGAGGGCACCACAGAGCCTCCCCGTCCAGCTGAGGGCACCACAGAGCCTGGACTCTTTTAAAGCAGGCCTGAAAACCTACCTGTTCAAAATGCCTTTGATTGCTAGCTTTTTTCTTTTTTTCTTGTGATTTAATTTTTTCTTGTGCTGTTGTCTTTAATTTTCTGTTTATACTATGTTTTTAACTATGTTCTATTTTTATTTTATTTTTAATTCTGTATTTTTTTATTATTATTATTATTATTATTAATAATTATTTTATTCTTTTAACTATGTTTTAACCCTGTAGCACTTTGGGATCCTAGTGAACGAAAAGTGCAATACAAATACAATTTATTATTATTATTATTAGAAGACCTTCCGGTAGAACTGTACCCAGAAAATGACCCAGAAATGACCCAGTACCCAGAAGTTATACTTAAGTGAAAGTATGGGTACCGTCACAAAATCGTACTCAAGTAAAAGTCAGAGTATCTGGCTAAAAACACACTTGAGTAAAAGTAAAAAAGTTTCTACTTTTAAATGTACTTAAGTAAAAGTAAAAACTATTTTCTGACTGTCTTTTCTTCTGATAGCAGGTGTTTAATCAAAGATCCCCGCTGTCTAGTCTTGCACAAGGACCAATCAGCATGGGGTATGGGCGGGTTCATTTTCTATTGTTTGGGATTTGATTGGCTGTTTTTAAATAAAGTGCGGCTGCAGGATTAATAGCGTTAACGTTAGTTCGGCCAGAGAAACAAATATACTAATTAAAATGGTTGGACCTGTGAGATTTGTGCTTTGTATTTTGTAGGTCTGCTTTTTAAATGTAAGGAGTAAAAAGTATGTTTTTTTCCCTCTGAAATGTAATTGAGTAAAAGTACAAGTATACAAACCTATATACTGGAGTAAAGTACAAATCCCCCAAAAACAGTTCTTAAGTATTGTAACGAAGTACAATTACTCAAGTACTTTACACCCCTGGCCTCTGAGTCCAGTTGAACTGAGGCATCACTGAATGAGCCTCTGAGTCTGTGAAAGGGTTAAAACAATGTGTAATGGACGGCCTTCAAAATACAGAACTGTTTTTTAGTCCGAGGCCCCTTGTTCTCTTTTCCACAGTGACCTCGAGTCTGGGCTAAAGCCAATTACTGAGCCAGCATTTCTGATCATCTTATTGATCCTGTGTTTTATCATCTGCAGAGTGATGCTGCCTCCACACACACACACGCACGCACGCACGCACACACACGCACACACACACACACACACACACGCACACACGCACACGCACACACACACACACACGCACACACACACACACAGCAGAGCACAGCATAAAAGAGGACGCTAGCTAAGATCCCCCCTGATATGAAGTGTCGTGCTGATATCAAAGGATCTAAGCATCCTCAAGAAGAGCAGTCTTGACTGAGCCTTTATGAATAAAACCTCTCTGTTCTTATTCCTGTCATTAACCCGGAGATTATTCCGGGAGGCCGCAATTCGAAACTGCCCCCCCCCCGCCCACCCAACCCCCACAATGTACAGTTGCCTCCCCCTCAAATGTATATATTCTCTTTTAGATACTCTCTTAAACAGTACTGTATATTTGTATATCTTGTATGCCATCAATGTCTGGATGTAACAGTACTGTTTACCTGTATGTCGTGTATGTCATAAATGTCATTATGAATTGAAAATGGGGGACCCCATTTGTAAACAGGACGAAAGTCTTTCTCTGGTCTGCATCCCCTTAACAAGTGTGTGCATTGAGCCGTACTGTATTGTACCCATTCTGCAATCTGTTAATAACATTTTCAATCAATCAATCAGTCTCTGAGCCTTTATGAATACAACCTCTCTGTTCTTATTCCTGTGAATGAAGGACTGGTCAGTTTAATGAAGGACTGGTCAGTTTAATGAAGGACTGGTCAGTTTAATGGAGGACTGGTCAGTTAATGAATGACTGGTCAGTTTAATGGAGGGCTGGTCAGTGAAGGACTGGTCAGTTTAATGGAGGACTGGTCAGTGAATGAAGGACTGGTCAGTTTAATGAAGGACTGGTCAGTGAATGAAGGACTGGTCAGTGAATGAAGGACTGGTCAGTTTAATGAAGGACTGGTCAGTGAATGAAGGACTGGTCAGTTTAATGAAGGAC
>NW_028169150.1:0-5000 GCF_963971535.1 Notolepis coatsorum | reverse complement strand
AACATGACAGGTGTGTGTCATAACATACTAGTACACACAACATAACATGACAGGTGTGTGTGTCATAACATACTAGTACACACAACATAACATGACAGGTGTGTGTGTCATAACATACTAGTACACACATCATAACATGACAGGTGTGTGTCAGAACATACTAGTACACACATCATAACATGACAGGTGTGTGTCAGAACATACTAGTACACACATCATAACATGACAGGTGTGTGTCATAACATACTAGTACACACAACATAACATGACAGGTGTGTGTGTCATAACATACTAGTACACACATCATAACATGACAGGTGTGTGTGTCATAACATACTAGTACACACATCATAACATGACAGGTGTGTGTCATAACATACTAGTACACACATCATAACATGACAGGTGTGTGTCATAACATACTAGTACACACAACATAACATGACAGGTGTGTGTGTCATAACATACTAGTACACACAACATAACATGACAGGTGTGTGTGTCATAACATACTAGTACACACATCATAACATGACAGGTGTGTGTCAGAACATACTAGTACACACATCATAACATGACAGGTGTGTGTCAGAACATACTAGTACACACAACATAACATGACAGGTGTGTGTCATAACATACTAGTAGACACATCATAACATGACAGGTGTGTGTCATAACATACTAGTACACACATCATAACATGACAGGTGTGTGTCATAACATACTAGTACACACAACATAACATGACAGGTGTGTGTCATAACATACTAGTACACACATCATAACATGACAGGTGTGTGTCATAACATACTAGTACACACAACATAACATGACAGGTGTGTGTGTCATAACATACTAGTACACACAACATAACATGACAGGTGTGTGTTAGAACATACTAGTACACACAACATAACATGACAGGTGTGTGTCATAACATACTAGTACACACAACATAACATGACAGGTGTGTGTCAGAACATACTAGTACACACAACATAACATGACAGGTGTGTGTGTCATAACATACTAGTACACACATCATAACATGACAGGTGTGTGTCATAACATACTAGTACACACAACATAACATGACAGGTGTGTGTCATAACATACTAGTACACACATCATAACATGACAGGTGTGTGTCAGAACATACTAGTACACACAACATAACATGACAGGTGTGTGTCATAACATACTAGTACACACAACATAACATGGCAGGTGTGTGTGTCATAACATACTAGTACACACAACATAACATGACAGGTGTGTGTTAGAACATACTAGTACACACATCATAACATGACAGGTGTGTGTCAGAACATACTAGTACACACAACATAACATGACAGGTGTGTGTGTCATAACATACTAGTACACACATCATAACATGACAGGTGTGTGTCATAACATACTAGTACACACATCATAACATGACAGGTGTGTGTGTGTCATAACATACTAGTACACACAACATAACATGACAGGTGTGTGTCAGAACATACTAGTACACACATCATAACATGACAGGTGTGTGTGTCATAACATACTAGTACACACAACATAACATGACAGGTGTGTGTCATAACATACTAGTACACACATCATAACATGACAGGTGTGTGTCATAACATACTAGTACACACATCATAACATGACAGGTGTGTGTGTCATAACATACTAGTACACACAACATAACATGACAGGTGTGTGTGTCATAACATACTAGTACACACAACATAACATGACAGGTGTGTGTGTCATAACATACTAGTACACACAACATAACATGACAGGTGTGTGTCATAACATACTAGTACACACAACATAACATGACAGAGGTGTGTTATAACATACTAGTACACACAACATAACATGACAGGTGTGTGTCATAACATACTAGTACACACATCATAACATGACAGGTGTGTGTCATAACATACTAGTACACACATCATAACATGACAGGTGTGTCATAACATACTAGTACACACATCATAACATGACAGGTGTGTGTCATAACATACTAGTACACACATCATAACATGACAGGTGTGTGTGTCATAACATACTAGTACACACATCATAACATGACAGGTGTGTGTCATAACATACTAGTACACACATCATAACATGACAGGTGTGTGTCATAACATACTAGTACACACAACATAACATGACATGTGTGTGTGTCATAACATACTAGTACACACATCATAACATGACAGGTGTGTGTCAGAACATACTAGTACACACAACATAACATGACAGGTGTGTGTGTCATAACATACTAGTACACACATCATAACATGACAGGTGTGTGTCAGAACATACTAGTACACACAACATAACATGACATGTGTGTGTGTCATAACATACGAGTACACACAACATAACATGACATGTGTGTGTCATAACATACTAGTACACACAACATAACATGACAGGTGTGTGTCAGAACATACTAGTACACACATCATAACATGACAGGTGTGTGTCATAACATACTAGTACACACAACATAACATGACAGGTGTGTGTCATAACATACTAGTACACACAACATAACATGACAGGTGTGTGTCAGAACATACTAGTACACACATCATAACATGACAGGTGTGTGTCATAACATACTAGTACACACAACATAACATGACAGGTGTGTGTCATAACATACTAGTACACACATCATAACATGACAGGTGTGTGTCAGAACATACTAGTACACACATCATAACATGACAGGTGTGTGTGTGTCAGAACATACTAGTACACACATCTTAACATGACAGGTGTGTGTTATAACATACTAGTACACACATCTTAACATGACAGGTGTGTGTTATAACATACTAGTACACACATCTTAACATGACAGGTGTGTGTTATAACATACTAGTACACACAACATAACATGACAGGTGTGTGTCAGAACATACTAGTACACACAACATAACATGACAGGTGTGTGTTAAAACATACTAGTACACACAACATAACATGACAGGTGTGTGTCATAACATACTAGTACACACATCATAACATGACAGGTGTGTGTGTGTCATAACATACTAGTACACACAACATAACATGACAGGTGTGTGTCAGAACATACTAGTACACACAACATAACATGACAGGTGTGTGTGTCATAACATACTAGTACACACAACATAACATGACAGGTGTGTGTCATAACATACTAGTACACACAACATAACATGACAGGTGTGTGTCATAACATACTAGTACACACATCATAACATGACAGGTGTGTGTCATAACATACTAGTACACACATCATAACATGACAGGTGTGTGTCAGAACATACTAGTACACACATCATAACATGACAGGTGTGTGTCATAACATACTAGTACACACAACATAACATGACAGGTGTGTGTGTCAGAACATACTAGTACACACAACATAACATGACAGGTGTGTGTGTCATAACATACTAGTACACACATCATAACATGACAGGTGTGTGTCAGAACATACTAGTACACACAACATAACATGACAGGTGTGTGTCAGAACATACTAGTACACACATCATAACATGACAGGTGTGTGTCAGAACATACTAGTACACACAACATAACATGACAGGTGTGTGTGTCATAACATACTAGTACACACATCATAACATGACAGGTGTGTGTCATAACATACTAGTACACACAACATAACATGACAGGTGTGTGTGTCATAACATACTAGTACACACAACATAACATGACAGGTGTGTGTTAGAACATACTAGTACACACAACATAACATGACAGGTGTGTGTCATAACATACTAGTACACACATCTTAACATGACAGGTGTGTGTTAGAACATACTAGTACACACAACATAACATGACAGGTGTGTGTCATAACATACTAGTACACACATCTTAACATGACAGGTGTGTGTTATAACATACTAGTACACACAACATAACATGACAGGTGTGTGTCAGAACATACTAGTACACACAACATAACATGACAGGTGTGTGTCATAACATACTAGTACACACAACATAACATGACAGGTGTGTGTCATAACATACTAGTACACACATCATAACATGACAGGTGTGTGTCAGAACATACTAGTACACACATCTTAACATGACAGGTGTGTGTTATAACATACTAGTACACACATCTTAACATGACAGGTGTGTGTTATAACATACTAGTACACACAACATAACATGACAGGTGTGTGTCAGAACATACTAGTACACACAACATAACATGACAGGTGTGTGTCAGAACATACTAGTACACACAACATAACATGACAGGTGTGTGTCAGAACATACTAGTACACACAACATAACATGACAGGTGTGTGTGTCATAACATACTAGTACACACAACATAACATGACAGGTGTGTGTGTCATAACATACTAGTACACACAACATAACATGACAGGTGTGTGTCATAACATACTAGTACACACAACATAACATGACAGAGGTGTGTTATAACATACTAGTACACACATCATAACATGACATGTGTGTGTGTTATAACATACTAGTACACACAACATAACATGACAGGTGTGTGTGTTATAACATACTAGTACACACAACATAACATGACAGAGGTGTGTGTCATAACATACTAGTACACACATCTTAACATGACAGGTGTGTGTCATAACATACTAGTACACACAACATAACATGACAGGTGTGTGTTAGAACATACTAGTACACACAACATAACATGACAGGTGTGTGTGTCAGAACATACTAGTACACACATCATAACATGACAGGTGTGTGTCAGAACTGAACGACAGTGGTTCAGGAGGTAGTCGGAAGGTTCCCGGTACGATTCCCGCTCCTCCCGGTCAGCGTGTCGATGTGTCCTTGAGCAAGACACTTAACCCCTAACTGCTCCCGATGAGCTCTCTCTCTCTCTCTCTCTCTCTCTCTCTCTCTCTCTCTCACCCTATATAGTTCTCTCT
>NW_028169151.1:22500-32606 GCF_963971535.1 Notolepis coatsorum | reverse complement strand
TTCTACCACGTCATATGAAATATGGTGTTTTTGAGGAATCAACCAAATATTAGATACCACCAGCAAATACCATTATGAGAAAATGTTGTCTATTGCTAGGCATCTTCATGACTGTCATCACCAAGTTTACCACATTTAATTATGTTCATAGATTAGATTAGATTATATTAGATTATTTAAAATGTATTGTCATTATACAACAAAAAAGAAGTTTGGCATCCAACCAGAGTTGCAAATGTAACAGTAAAGTGCAGCAGCGATATACAATGTACAGGTGATTCAACTGGGTATAAAATATATAAATGTGTACTATTGAGTAATAGTGCTAATCAGATGTATGTACAGAGTTGTAGTATTAACATGTACAGTGATACAGGTATAAAGACACTATGGTAGTAAGTCATACTGGCCAGCAGTGTAACTAGTAAGAGTAGGTAAGAGATATGTACAGATATAGATATAGTATTAATATGTACAGTGATACAGGTATAAAGACACTATGGTAGTAAGTCATACTGGCCAGCAGTGTAACTAGTAAGAGTAGGTAAGGGATATGTACAGATATAGATATAGTATTAATATGTACAGTGATACAGGTATAAAGACACTATGGTAGTAAGTCATACTGGCCAGCAGTGTAACTAGTAAGAGTAGGTAAGGGATATGTACAGATATAGATATAGTATTAATATGTACAGTGATACAGGTATAAAGACACTATGGTAGTAAGTCATACTGGCCAGCAGTGTAACTAGTAAGAGTAGGTAAGGGATATGTACAGATATAGATATAGTATTAATATGTACAGTGATACAGGTATAAAGACACTATGGTAGTAAGTCATACTGGCCAGCAGTGTAACTAGTAAGAGTAGGTAAGGGATATGTACAGATATAGATATAGTATTAATATGTACAGTGATACAGGTATAAAGACACTATGGTAGTAAGTCGTACTGGCCAGCAGCGTAACTACTAAAGGTGCTCCCATAGTCGAGCGGACTGTACACGGACTGGACTCTGCAGAGGTCCACTGGACTCTTTGAACTTTCATAGTCGAGCGGATCTCCGCGGACCAATTTCCTACATGTCTCGCGCCAGTTTACACCAGTTTACACCAGTTTACACCTCGCGCCAGTTTGTGTGACACCAAGTCAGCGCCGCGGACGTCCGCGCGTCAGAAAATAGGAGCTTCGCACTTGGATGTCCGCTTTGGGTCTGCTTTGAGCCCGCGGGAGTCTGCTCCGTGTATGGTCCGCTCGACTATGGGAGGGCCTTAAGACTAGGTAAGGGATATGTACAGTTATATAATATAGTATCTAGAAGATTATAGAGATTAGGCTGATCTCATGTTTTCTCATTGTAGTAGTTGGCACTTGATCAGTAGCGTGCACAGCTTTTCTTTTTATGCACAGTGCATGGTTAGACATGGCTATACTGTATGTGTAGAACCTACATGTTTATTTGAACCCTTTCAACTGCCACACTACCAAATGGTTAACCCTTTCACTGCCACACGACAACGGGTTAACCCTTTCACTACCACACTACAGAAGGTTTAACCCTTTCACTGCCACACGGCATACGGTGTACTGTTTGTAGTGTGGTAGTGAAAGGGTTAATGGCATGTTGATTCTATAGGTTAGTCCTATAGTGGGTGCAGGAAGCAACTCATTGCTATTCGTGTATAAAAACATATGCATAAAGCCTCATAGTAATTACGCCTTTGATTCTAAAGAACAAACCACATGTGTCTCCATGAGACCAGTACTCTGTAAATGTAACAGTCTGCCCGTCCTGCCCGTCCTGCCCGTCCTGCCCGGCGATAGACTGTCTCTTCTCACAGGCCTTGGCCTTCGCTCTCTGTCCCCTGTATCCGTTCTGCCTCTCTGTGTTCTCTCTGTTGTCTCTCTCTCTCTCTCTCCTCTGCTCTCTCTCTCCTCTGCTCTCTCTCTCCTCTGCTTTATCTCTCTCCTCTGCTCTCTCTCCTCTGCTCTCTCTCTCCTCTGCTCTCTCTTCTGCTCTGCTCTCTCTCTCCTCTGCTCTCTCTCTCCTCTGCTTTATCTCTCTCCTCTGCTTTATCTCTCTCCTCTGCTCTCTCTCCTCTGCTCTCTCTCTCTCCTCTGCTCTCTCTCTCCTCTGCTCTCTCTCCTCTGCTCTCTCTCCTCTGCTCTCTCTCCTCTGCTCTATCTCTTCTGCTCTCTCTCTCTCCTCTGCTCATTCTTTCATCTGCTCTGTGTTCTTTCTGTTCCTTGTCTGCTCTCTCTCTCTCTCTCTCTCTCTCTCTCTCTCTCTCTCTCTCTCTCTCTCTTTCTCTCTTTCTCTCTCTCATCTCTTTAGTATGTTCATGTATTATGTTTCTCTTGTCTTGCTCTAGTCTCTTCATGTATTATGTTTCTCTTGCTCTAGTATCTTTGTGTTATGTTTCTCTTGTCTTGCTCTCGTCTCTTTGTATTATGTTTCTCTTGTCTTGCTCTAGTCTCTTTGTATTATGTTTCTCTTGTCTTGCTCTAGTCTCTTTGTATTATGTTTCTCTTGTCTTGCTCTAGTCTCTTTGTATTATGTTTCTCTTGTCTTGCTCTAGTCTCTTTGTATTATGTTTCTCTTGTCTTGCTCTAGTCTCTTTGTATTATGTTTCTCTTGTCTTGCTCTAGTCTCTTTGTATTATGTTTCTCTTGGTCTAGCCTCTTTGTATTATGTTTCTCTTGTCTTGCTCTAGTCTCTTTGTATTATGTTTCTCTTGTCTTGCTCTAGTCTCTTTGTTTTATGTTTCTCTTGTCTTGTGTGGGATATTTGTGGATATCCTGATGAAGAATGTCTCAGTCAACCGAGGCTTGGATAATAACAAGGTTTATTAACCAAACAGATAGAATACATAGAGAGAATGGCTGAGGCTCTCGCCCCAGGTGATCAGCTGAAATTACCCAGGTAAGAGACCCTGGATAGTGGTCGGGAAGAGCCCTTTATAGTTCAACAAAGGGGGTGTGTGGTCCCATTTGATAGGTCAGATGGGGGGGAGGGGGTACAGGTTTGGGGACACAGGGGAGGGGGGTGATTATTCCACAGAGAGGGGGGGGGGGGGCACAGGTAAGGGGAACACAGGGGAGGGGGATATATTTACATGAGGATATATTATACCACAATACTCACTTTTCTTTCTTATAATGTGGGTGAGATTAATGTATAATATACCAGGATTGTTTGGAACAGGTAAAAGTGGGGATAATAGTTTAAAATAGAATTATTTACATACATGATTAATAGAATTATTTACATACATGATTCATGACATGATCGACTGGACTGCGGTCTGTGTTATTTTGATATCAGAGATGTGGGAAGATATCACCCTTTTCTTTTATTAATCGCTCAAAATACCTATATCAATGATTGGTCCTCATCTCTGATATCAAACAACAATTAACATAATCATTAGAAGCTATCGCTGTGCAAATATCTTGGCATACCTTCAGTCGTTCATGTCGTGATTCTGGGGAGCTAATGTGATCGTTGTGCATACAGGCATCGTAATAAACCAATTAAATACATGCACTGTCTGTGTGGTCAGAATGCACAGGGTGAAAAAACAAAATTGTGTTCATAATTATTAGGAATCGGATTTACACATAAGGCTAATGTGTACAAAAACATTTTAACAACCGTTAACCTGGTGGTTAATAAAACTAACATGATTGTTTATGGGAAACTGTTCACAAATATATATATATATTTTTGCACATTTTGTGATGATTCTTGATGAAATTACTTAGGATCCAGTTGTATTTAATCTGAGTTTGAGTGTCAGCTTTGTTGGTCTTTACTTAGAATCAGGCAATTTTCTCCATTTCTTCTCTATAAATGAGGAGATAAAACGTCTTATGCATCGCTTCTGTATGTAATTCTAGTGCATATACTATCAATGGTTCACCATACAGGTGCAAAACAACGTTACATGTCCTCTTCTATGAGAGAATAAAACAACTGATTCTTTCTTGTCTGACAATACAATTTTGTAACCTAAGTAATTCTAATGTGATGTAATGTGATCATGTGGTCACTTCTTCCTTCAGCAATACATTTTAGCTCATTATTACTAACCATTGTTAATGCTTTCTCATTGATTTCTTTTCATCACATCCCTAGTTCATCGTTTTGCAGATACATACAATTGTGTGAAAAGTTTCCTGCTTGTGAAGGTATTAATCTGAATGATGTTGCGTCGTTGTTGACAAGGTGTTCTCTGTCGGTCGTGTGGCAGGGCCAAACAGTAACACATACAAATTAAATAAATACATACAATAGACATTACCTTAGTGGCTAATGTGTCAAAATAAAATTGAAAACCGTTAACCTAGTGGTTAATATAAAAGGTGATTATGATAATCGTTATGCATTGTTCTGTGGTCAAAACAAACTTGGTGTCTTGGAACAATCCAACTGGTTCTGCCCTGTTTAACAATACCATTTTGCAATGTGACTCTGTGATCATTTCTCATTGTCATTATAAAATTACAGTTCTTGTTTGTGAATCTGACAGTTGCTGTGAAGTGTTGATCATCTGTTCTCGGTCGGGGATGTGTCCTTCTGTGGTGACCTGCTGTGTGTTGAACGTATCGTACATTCAGTTGATGTTTCTGTGAGCCTGTCGTGTGGCAGTAAGACAGTAAAAAGTAAATAAATACATAACATTTTTGGACCATGTGTATTCAGAAGTCTCTTGGTCCACATGTCTCATTTGCTATGTGTCTCTTCTTGACGATGCAGTCGGGAATATTCACTGGTCGCCGTCCATTCCCTGTCAAGGGTCACTTGTCTGCGCTGCTCTCCATCACCACCACATGTCTGCCACTGTGCTCACGCTTGGCTCCCATCAGGCCCAGAGACATGGTGGTCAGGGCGTTTTTTGAATGTGTTGTGCTGGTTTCGCTGTCCTCTCCTCGTCATTGCGGTACCACTTGATGGAGGGCGAGGGCCCGCCGGTGTAGTGGCTAGTCAGTAGGACGCTCTTTCTCACACGGATGACAATCTTGTCATGGGAATCCACCTTGATGGTCGGGGACTTCAGTTCCCGTTTGCAGGTGATGGGTTTGCTTCTTCAGGTGGCGCTTGCGAACGAAACTCTTCCGGCACATGTTGCATTTGTACGGCTTCTCTCCCGAGTGGACCCCCCTCTTGTGCTCCTTCAAGTTAGCCGCGGTTGCAAAGCACTTCGCACACTGTGTGCATCGATGGGGCTTGTCCCCTACTACCCCCACGGCGTGGGTCTTCTGGTGTTGCTTGGGGCTGGAGGATGTGGTGAAGCCTTTACTGAGATGGCCGCCGCGAAGCTCTTGCTACACTCGGAGCACTGATGGGGCTTCTCCGGCATCTGGTGAGACTTGAGGTTGAAGGCGTCGATGACGCCCTTGCCGACCATCTCGACCCCGGTGGGGGCGTACGCCTTTTCTTTCGTGTGGATTTTCATGTGCTGCTTGAGGCTGGCCTCCACGGCGAAGCTCTCGCCACAGTGGACACAGATGTACGGGTTGATGTCCTTGTGGATCTCAAAGTGCTGGTGGAGGTCGGCGATGCTGCCAAAGATCTCGCCGCACTCGCTGCACTCCAGGCCGTGGGTTTCGTGGATCACCATCCCGCTGTCCGACTCCACGATCAGCTCCCCGCCGTGGTCTGACAGAGCCACGTTAGACTCCGTCTTGATCTCGGTCTGTCGTGGTCTGCAGTGCCGGGGCGGAGGCCGTCAAAAGGTTGATCTCCTCTTCGTCAGTGTCTCCTTGGTCAGTCTCCTTCGTGGTCCCCTGCTCCACTTTCTTGGGGATGTCTGTGGGCTGGGTTGGATGGTTCTCCCACGGTTGTTGTCGTCGCCTCTGGTTGTGTCCGCAGCTCCTTGGCGGCGTCCCTGGTAGTATGCTGTCGTGGGTCGCTCAGGTCACTGGGTTGTGTTCCTCTCTGTCTGGTCCTGCCGTCGTTCGTGGTTTATGTCACGCGTCGTCTCACTCGTCCTGTCCTCTCACCAATTCGTGATCTGAGGGTGATAAACACTGCATTAGAAAACTCCTCACATAAATGATTCAACGCCTTTCTGCTAAAGTGGAAAATCATTTTGGGATTAATTCAATTCATTGTAAATAAAATCACTTAATTGACAATAGGAAATGCAAACCAATTGCATTAGCAGTGATAAAATCACTTAATTGACAAATAGGAAATGCAAGCCAATTGCATTAGCAGTGATTCCTTACGTCAAGAAGGTCACATTCACTACAATTTTATCAGCTCTTGTATCTAACTAGATCTACCTAGATCTTACAGCATTAGGCTTTAAATAAAATTGTAAATGAATGGCCAAAGTCTTGAATTAGATAAAATAGTCTGTGATGTTAAATTGAAGTTGATCTTACCTCAGGATGCGTTGAGTGTGTCTCAGGATACTTACCTCGCCACGACTTCTCTGGCGTTTTTCACATCTCAGTATGGCTCATCATAGCATAGCATGGGGAAAAAACATAAAATCTAGGTAGCCAGTTAATTTTTGCATGAAAAACAATCATTTGTTTTGTCATCTACGTTTTAACTAACCTTACTGTCATGCATTTGTCCTAATAAACTAATCTACACTGTAGCACTCAACACTTTGATGACCATTGTTACTCAGCTGATAGAGGTGTGCCTTGCCTGATGTCCTGTCGTACAGAACCTGTGAGTCGCTTTGGATAAAAGTGTCAGCTAAATGATCAATGTTGTTGATATCTTGTACATTTAGATAATTGTGCTGCAATTTTGGTGGTTGATAATTTTGCAATCATGGAGAGTATTAGTTGTTAAAAGAATAGTCTAAGGAAAGTCATGCATGTTATTGGTTATGAACAGAGAATAGAAGGAGGGGATTGTAAGTAGTTGTTTTCATCATTAATCTTTCATCTCGGGCACTTCTCTAATTCATGTGTCTTTTGAAAAGAGATGATGAAAACGACTGGTTAGTTATTGTTAGTATGGGAGTTAGGTAGATTTTCATAACTGCAAATTCATCACCGGTGTCTAATTCATGTTAATTAAGTGGTTCTCTGTTGTCATCCACCGCTAGGTGAGTTCATCAAGTCTGTGGTCACGAGTGCAGGCATTTGCATTGCTTTGTCTCCCAAGTGCCCACTCTGAAGAAATTTACATGTGGGTGTTTTGGATGTAGATTTGTTCCAAATGGTCAATCGATTGTCTCTCAGCTCTGCACTGTCTCTCGGTTGACATGCAAATTGTTGGATTTTCTGTCTTTTGTGATACAATTTGGGTGTAGTCATTCACTGTTTTGCATCTCGCCTCAGAGCCAGATCTGTAAATACAAACACATGTTAATTTTCCACTCTTTTCTAAAACCTGGGTGAATCCTCTTTGACTGTCTGTGTGCTCAACAAACATTAGCTAGATACACAAGCATATGAATGTGGACCCACACATTTTGAATCATGTTTAAAATGTCTTACAATGGAAAGGGCTAGTTATCTTTCATTGGTTCTTTAGATAAACACATTAACTCAAGTGAATATAACCTACACATCTTACTTTTAAACATGATCTATGTTGTTTGTGTTCCAAGTTTTCAACATTGAAAGCTTATAAAGTCTAATCTAACGCTGTTTATGTGGACTACAATTCCTGTACTGCCATATATTGGGAACCGGAAGTGTTTGTTTAGCTCCCATGGTCAGTATGACCGGTACGCCCACAGATGTATTATAATTCTGAAACAGACATTGTAATTAGCTTTATGTGACTTATAATGTGTAAATTAAAGCACATAAACACTCAAGTGATCTGAGATAGTTGTAATTTGCTTTAACTGATAGTTGTGTATATGTACAGTTTCTACGTCAAATGACTCCCTTTTCTTGACTTCTTTTGTATCACAAAAAGTACTGAATTTGCAAATCTGGTATGTCATAAATGTACAGATGTAGCAGTACTGACTATCTGTCTGTCATGTATGTCATAATATGTTCTGATAAATTGAAAATGGGGGACCCTGATGTAAACAAATCTGGTATTGAAAATGGGGGACCCTGATGTAAACAAATCTAAAGTCTCTCTCTGGTCTGCATCCCCTTAACAATTGTGTATTGAGCTGTGCTGTATTGTACCCATTCTGCAATCTGTTAATAAAGTTTTCAATCAATCAATGCATCTATATTTATGATTTTTATACTCACCGGGGACAGCTGTTGTGTTGGGTTGGATCCGTTACGTGTCGTCAGCAACCCGCATCTCGCCACCTCAACTCAACATTTTCCAATAGCAGCGCGCACATACATATACAAATAAAACATATACTACACGTGGATTTCACGCACCCTTGGCCTTGGGTACATTACACTTTACGTTCGCTTATGGATAGTTTAACATAAAATAATCACTTCACGGCGCGCATAGCGTGACGTCATCGCTCCATGCGACGTTCGTGCGTTCTCATTCGCCTCGGAAATAACGCTTTGCAATTCATACAGTATTTTTCCAACGAGCTCTCAATAGCCTGGAATTCCTATACCAGCGTTTTGTTACCGAATGAACGCGCCTGTGCATATGTGAAACGTAAACAAACTGAAACGATAAAACTATACTTCTCCAAATGGCCGTTCCCGTGGGCCGGTGTTCTGCGGAATCCGGAAATTACTATTCTAGTTTGTTCCCGTGAACTGCACTTCAATGTTATTCTTTGTATAACGGTAATTCGTCTCTCAATGCTCGTCGCGCTATCCGTAGCCGGTTCTTGACTCAATAAAGCAACGCGACGGGTCCTATAATACTTGTGCACATACAAACGAGACTTAAAACAGACAAACAAACATTAATACATATAAGTTAACGTGTGTGTATATCTGACTGTATTGGATCGCTGTACGTTTAGTCGTCCAACATCTGTATTGTTCCAACATCTGTTGCGACAAGGCATTTATACCCTTGATATATAACTACACATCGTTATTAAAATCATAACGACCGAACCTGACTTCGAAATTTACCAGCGATATATTAGATTATATATACCTTTTAATCATACTCTCGGCCTCTTAACCCGCGACTAACGTCCTGTTTAATGTACTTTTCCGCGACTGATGTCCCGTTTAATGTACATTTACGTACTCCCGGGACATCGCGTAATCATGTACTAACTAGGACATCGCGTGATCATCTTCCCGCTATCTGTATTGATCAATTGGTTAATTTAATCCAAAATACATCGTTTTCAGGAATGGAAAAGATTGTGAGCTTAGTTTGAGGTTGAAACAATGAATATTATGACGCTACTCTGGTAATTTCTAATTATGATTCTATTAGCTTCTCGGTCCTACTTCCCGCCTCTTTGCAAAGGAATCACAGAACGTTTTTAACAGAGTAGCGTTTTCCAAGGATATCACATCATAATAAGCTCACGTATCTATTTTGTTGCCTATATTTTTAGTCTGCATCAGCTAGACTAGGGGTAGCAATCCAACAACCTGTGTGGTGTGCCTTAACTTTTGGTCGGCTCCGACTCGACCAGGAATAGCATTTCAACCTTTGTGCCTAAACTTTAGGGACTAGCACATATAACCCATCCTTTCAGAACCTCCTGATAAGGACCCAGGTGCACGCGCGCCCTGGTAACGATTCTCAATACAGATCAGATATATTAATGCACATTATTCTACTCAGCCATGATCTCAATATTGGACAACATTCTGTAATATTCACCTGGCACAGAGAAAAGCGGGAAGATTTTAATTCCTTCCATACATTTTGTCGACCATCCTATTATACTCACTTTTCTCTGTATAGTTGAATGATACAGCACGCCGGGAGGACGCAAAAAAATCCGTCACAAGTTCGTAGACGCCAATTGTGGGATATTTGTGGATATCCTGATGAAGAATGTCTCAGTCAACCGAGGCTTGGATAATAACAAGGTTTATTAACCAAACAGATAGAATACATAGAGAGAATGGCTGAGGCTCTCGCCCCAGGTGATCAGCTGAAATTACCCAGGTAAGAGACCCTGGATAGTGGTCGGGAAGAGCCCTTTATAGTTCAACAAAGGGGGTGTGTGGTCCCATTTGATAGGTCAGATGGGGGGGAGGGGGT
>NW_028169151.1:0-17500 GCF_963971535.1 Notolepis coatsorum | reverse complement strand
GAAGTGCGTCTTTAGTCGACGGCGAAAGATTGGACGGGTTTCGGCTGTCCTAACTGGGGCAGTTCGTTCCACCATTGTGGGTCTGTAGTCTGTACATGTGTTGTTCTAAGATAAGATATTCCTTTATTGATCTCTTTGGGTGAAATTCTAGCTTCATAGCAGCATGGGGGATCGGGGGGAGGGGAGGTACAGGTATGGGCAGGGCGATAGTAGAAAGACATAAATATAGGCAATACAATGTGATCTAAATATAGAAATATGAGAAAGATAAACAGTGTAAACAATGTAATTAACTCTGAATATAGAAATATGAGAAAGATAAACAGTGTAAACAATGTAATTAACTCTGAATATATAATTATATAATACTTACAGTGTAAACAAAGGTGCAGATGAAGGTCTGTATTAATTGCTAACATGCAGTAACTCCAAGGAGAGGGCAGTCGTTAATAAAAGTGTGTCGGTGCAGGAGACCTCTCTGTCAGCTGGCAGCTCTCGATGGAAGCGCTCAGAGGAAGCGCTCAGAGGAAGCGCTCAGAAGAAGCGCTCGGAGGAAGCGCTCAGAGGAAGCGCTCAGAAGAAGCGCTCGGAGGAAGCGCTCGGAGGAAGCGCGCGGAAGAAGCGCTCAGAGGAAGCGCTCAGAAGAAGCGCTCAGAGGAAGCGCTCGGAGGAAGCGCTCAGAAGAAGCGCTCAGAGGAAGCGCTCGGAGGAAGCGCTCAGAGGAAGCGCTCAGAGGAAGCGCGCAGAGGAAGCGTTCAGAGGAAGCGCTCATAAGAAGCGCTCAGAGGAAGCGTTCAGAGGAAGCGTTCGGAGGAAGCGCTCAGAAGAAGCGCTCATAAGAAGCGCTCAGAGGAAGCGCTCGGAGGAAGCGCTCGGAGGAAGCGCTCGGAGGAAGCGCTCGGAGGAAGCGCTCAGAAGAAGCGCTCAGAGGAAGCGCTCGGAGGAAGCGCTCGGAGGAAGCGCTCGGAGGAAGCGCTCGGAAGAAGCGCTCGGAGGAAGCGTTCAGAGGAAGCGCTCAGAGGAAGCGCTCAGAAGAAGCGCTCGGAGGAAGCGCTGAGAGGAAGCGCTCGGAGGAAGCGCTCGGAGGAAGCGCTCGGAGGAAGCGCTCGGAAGAAGCGCTCGGAGGAAGCGCTCGGAGGAAGCGCTCAGAGGAAGCGCTCGGAGGAAGCGCTCGGAAGAAGCGCTCGGAGGAAGCGCTCGGAGGAAGCGCTCAGAGGAAGCGCTCAGAAGAAGCGCTCAGAGGAAGCGCTCAGAAGCTCTGCTTGTGGCTGCTGTTGTTGCTATAGGTGACTAGCGGGTTTCTTGGGAAATGTAGGTCAAATTTCTGACTGCGGTCAAGTGAGCCGTCTTTTGCTTTTGCGTGGTCAAGTGAGCCGCTCTTGTTTTTCGAGTGCGCGATTAGTTCCAGGTTTACGGTAATGCATTAAAACAAGCCTGGGACGCTGTTGTAATGAACCGACGTGACTTTTGAACACAGTCTCACAAGTAGATCTTACAGAAATACTTAATATGACATTGAATGCGCATCGAATCAATAGGACGTTTAGTCTAATCAATAGGACGTTTCGTATGTGCAGTATTATTGAACATCGAATCAATAGGACGCGCAGTATATTCGATCACTAAACTAAAGCTACAGACAATTCCACAGAGGAACACTTCCGGTGAGGATTTCAAAGTAAAGGATGGCATGTGGTTCATTTCTATTATTTCATAAGTAGTTTATTACACTGCCATGTTTGTACTTAATACTTCTCAAGACTACTTGCACAAATAATATTAACTACTTTTACTGTGTACTTTGAGTAATTTGAGTTTCAAAGTCCTTTTTATAGAACAATGAGTATTTTCGACTAACTTTGATGTGGGATAAAAAAAGATTTTCCCATAAGCACTTTATGAAACTGCCATGGTTGTACTTAGTACCTCTTAGACTACTTGTACAAATTATATGAAATATTTTTACTGTGTACTTTTTGAGTAATTTGAGTTTCAAAGTCCTCAGAATCAGCATTTTCGACTAACTTTGATGTGGTATAAAAAAAGATTTTCCCATAAGCACTTTATGAAACTTCCATGGTTGTACTTAGTACCTCTTAGACTACTTGTACAAATTATATGAAATAGTTTTACTGTGTACTTTTTGAGTAATTTGAGTTTCAAAGTCCCCAGAATCAGCATTTTCTACTAACTTTGATGTGGGATAAAAAAAGATTTTCCCATAAGCACCTTATGAAACTGCCATGGTTGTACTTAGTACCTCTTAGACTACTTGTACAAATTATATGAAATATTTTTACTGTGTACTTTTTGAGTAATTTCAGTTTTAAAGTCCTCAGAATCAGCATTTTCGACTAACTTTGATGTGGGATAAAAAAAGATTTTCCCATAAGCACCTTATGAAACTGCCATGGTTGTACTTAGTACCTCTTAGACTACGTGTACAAATTATATGAAATATTTTTACTGTGTACTTTTTGAGTAATTTGAGTTTCAAAGTCCCCAGAATCAGCATTTTCGACTAACTTTGATGTGGGATAAAAAAAGATTTTCCCATAAGCACCTTATGAAACTGCCATGGTTGTACTTAGTACCTCTTAGACTACTTGTACAAATTATATGAAATATTTTTACTGTGTACTTTTTGAGTAATTTCAGTTTTAAAGTCCCCAGAATCAGCATTTTCGACTAACTTTGATGTGGGATAAAAAAAGATTTTCCCATAAGCACTTGATGAAACTGCCATGGTTGTACTTAGTACCTCTTAGACTACCTGTACAAATTATATGAAATATTTTTACTGTGTACTTTTTGAGTAATTTCAGTTTTAAAGTCCCCAGAATCAGCATTTTCGACTAACTTTGATGTGGGATAAAAAAAGATTTTCCCATAAGCACTTGATGAAACTGCCATGGTTGTACTTAGTACCTCTTAGACTACCTGTACAAATTATATGAAATATTTTTACTGTGTACTTTTTGAGTAATTTCAGTTTTAAAGTCCTCAGAATCAGCATTTTCGACTAACTTTGATGTGGGATAAAAAAAGATTTTCCCATAAGCACTTGATGAAACTGCCATGGTTGTACTTAGTACCTCTTAGACTACCTGTACAAATTATATGAAATATTCTTACTGTGTACTTTTTGAGTAATTTCAGTTTCAAAGTCCCCAGAATCAGCATTTTCAACTAACTTTGATGTGGGATAAAAAAAGATTTTCCCATAAGCACTTGATGAAACTGCCATGGTTGTACTTAGTACCTCTTAGACTACCTGTACAAATTATATGAAATATTTTTACTGTGTACTTTTTGAGTAATTTCAGTTTCAAAGTCCCCAGAATCAGCATTTTCGACTAACTTTGATGTGGGATAAAAAAAGATTTTCCCATAAGCACCTTATGAAACTGCCATGGTTGTACTTAGTACCTCTTAGACTACGTGTACAAATTATATGAAATATTTTTACTGTGTACTTTTTGAGTAATTTGAGTTTCAAAGTCCCCAGAATCAGCATTTTCGACTAACTTTGATGTGGGATAAAAAAAGATTTTCCCATAAGCACCTTATGAAACTGCCATGGTTGTACTTAGTACCTCTTAGACTACTTGTACAAATTATATGAAATATTTTTACTGTGTACTTTTTGAGTAATTTCAGTTTTAAAGTCCCCAGAATCAGCATTTTCGACTAACTTTGATGTGGGATAAAAAAAGATTTTCCCATAAGCACTTGATGAAACTGCCATGGTTGTACTTAGTACCTCTTAGACTACCTGTACAAATTATATGAAATATTTTTACTGTGTACTTTTTGAGTAATTTCAGTTTTAAAGTCCTCAGAATCAGCATTTTCGACTAACTTTGATGTGGGATAAAAAAAGATTTTCCCATAAGCACTTGATGAAACTGCCATGGTTGTACTTAGTACCTCTTAGACTACCTGTACAAATTATATGAAATATTCTTACTGTGTACTTTTTGAGTAATTTCAGTTTCAAAGTCCCCAGAATCAGCATTTTCGACTAACTTTGATGTGGGATAAAAAAAGATTTTCCCATAAGCACTTGATGAAACTGCCATGGTTGTACTTAGTACCTCTTAGACTACCTGTACAAATTATATGAAATATTTTTACTGTGTACTTTTTGAGTAATTTCAGTTTCAAAGTCCCCAGAATCAGCATTTTCGACTAACTTTGATGTGGGATAAAAAAAGATTTTCCCATAAGCACCTTATGAAACTGCCATGGTTGTACTTAGTACCTCTTAGACTACGTGTACAAATTATATGAAATATTTTTACTGTGTACTTTTTGAGTAATTTGAGTTTCAAAGTCCCCAGAATCAGCATTTTCGACTAACTTTGATGTGGGATAAAAAAAGATTTTCCCATAAGCACCTTATGAAACTGCCATGGTTGTACTTAGTACCTCTTAGACTACGTTTATATGAAATATTTTTACTGTGTACTTTTTGAGTAATTTGAGTTTCAAAGTCCCCAGAATCAGCATTTTCTACTAACTTTGATGTGGGATAAAAAAAGATTTTCCCATAAGCACCTTATGAAACTGCCATGGTTGTACTTAGTACCTCTTAGACTACGTGTACAAATTATATGAAATATTTTTACTGTGTACTTTTTGAGTAATTTGAGTTTCAAAGTCCCCAGAATCAGCATTTTCGACTAACTTTGATGTGGGATAAAAAAAGATTTTCCCATAAGCACCTTATGAAACTGCCATGGTTGTACTTAGTACCTCTTAGACTACGTGTACAAATTATATGAAATATTTTTACTGTGTACTTTTTGAGTAATTTCAGTTTCAAAGTCCCCAGAATCAGCATTTTCGACTAACTTTGATGTGGGATAAAAAAAGATTTTCCCATAAGCACCTTATGAAACTGCCATGGTTGTACTTAGTACCTCTTAGACTACTTGTACAAATTATATGAAATATTTTTACTGTGTACTTTTTGAGTAATTTCAGTTTCAAAGTCCCCAGAATCAGCATTTTCGACTAACTTTGATGTGGGATAAAAAAAGATTTTCCCATAAGCACCTTATGAAACTGCCATGGTTGTACTTAGTACCTCTTAGACTACCTGTACAAATTATATGAAATATTTTTACTGTGTACTTTTTGAGTAATTTGAGTTTCAGAGTCCTCAGAATCAGCATTTTCGACTAACTTTGATGTGGGATAAAAAAAGATTTTCCCATAAGCACCTTATGAAACTGCCATGGTTGTACTTAGTACCTCTTAGACTACCTGTACAAATTATATGAAATATTTTTACTGTGTACTTTTTGAGTAATTTCAGTTTTAAAGTCCTCAGAATCAGCATTTTCGACTAACTTTGATGTGGGATAAAAAAAGATTTTCCCATAAGCACTTGATGAAACTGCCATGGTTGTACTTAGTACCTCTTAGACTACCTGTACAAATTATATGAAATATTTTTACTGTGTACTTTTTGAGTAATTTCAGTTTCAAAGTCCCCAGAATCAGCATTTTCGACTAACTTTGATGTGGGATAAAAAAAGATTTTCCCATAAGCACTTGATGAAACTGCCATGGTTGTACTTAGTACCTCTTAGACTACCTGTACAAATTATATGAAATATTCTTACTGTGTACTTTTTGAGTAATTTCAGTTTCAAAGTCCCCAGAATCAGCATTTTCGACTAACTTTGATATGGGATAAAAAAAGATTTTCCCATAAGCACCTTATGAAACTGCCATGGTTGTACTTAGTACCTCTTAGACTACGTGTACAAATTATATGAAATATTTTTACTGTGTACTTTTTGAGTAATTTGAGTTTCAAAGTCCCCAGAATCAGCATTTTCTACTAACTTTGATGTGGGATAAAAAAAGATTTTCCCATAAGCACCTTATGAAACTGCCATGGTTGTACTTAGTACCTCTTAGACTACTTGTACAAATTATATGAAATATTTTTACTGTGTACTTTTTGAGTAATTTCAGTTTTAAAGTCCTCAGAATCAGCATTTTCGACTAACTTTGATGTGGGATAAAAAAAGATTTTCCCATAAGCACCTTATGAAACTGCCATGGTTGTACTTAGTACCTCTTAGACTACGTGTACAAATTATATGAAATATTTTTACTGTGTACTTTTTGAGTAATTTGAGTTTCAAAGTCCCCAGAATCAGCATTTTCGACTAACTTTGATGTGGGATAAAAAAAGATTTTCCCATAAGCACCTTATGAAACTGCCATGGTTGTACTTAGTACCTCTTAGACTACTTGTACAAATTATATGAAATATTTTTACTGTGTACTTTTTGAGTAATTTCAGTTTTAAAGTCCCCAGAATCAGCATTTTCGACTAACTTTGATGTGGGATAAAAAAAGATTTTCCCATAAGCACTTGATGAAACTGCCATGGTTGTACTTAGTACCTCTTAGACTACCTGTACAAATTATATGAAATATTTTTACTGTGTACTTTTTGAGTAATTTCAGTTTTAAAGTCCCCAGAATCAGCATTTTCGACTAACTTTGATGTGGGATAAAAAAAGATTTTCCCATAAGCACTTGATGAAACTGCCATGGTTGTACTTAGTACCTCTTAGACTACCTGTACAAATTATATGAAATATTTTTACTGTGTACTTTTTGAGTAATTTCAGTTTTAAAGTCCTCAGAATCAGCATTTTCGACTAACTTTGATGTGGGATAAAAAAAGATTTTCCCATAAGCACTTGATGAAACTGCCATGGTTGTACTTAGTACCTCTTAGACTACCTGTACAAATTATATGAAATATTCTTACTGTGTACTTTTTGAGTAATTTCAGTTTCAAAGTCCCCAGAATCAGCATTTTCGACTAACTTTGATGTGGGATAAAAAAAGATTTTCCCATAAGCACTTGATGAAACTGCCATGGTTGTACTTAGTACCTCTTAGACTACCTGTACAAATTATATGAAATATTTTTACTGTGTACTTTTTGAGTAATTTCAGTTTCAAAGTCCCCAGAATCAGCATTTTCGACTAACTTTGATGTGGGATAAAAAAAGATTTTCCCATAAGCACCTTATGAAACTGCCATGGTTGTACTTAGTACCTCTTAGACTACGTGTACAAATTATATGAAATATTTTTACTGTGTACTTTTTGAGTAATTTGAGTTTCAAAGTCCCCAGAATCAGCATTTTCGACTAACTTTGATGTGGGATAAAAAAAGATTTTCCCATAAGCACCTTATGAAACTGCCATGGTTGTACTTAGTACCTCTTAGACTACGTTTATATGAAATATTTTTACTGTGTACTTTTTGAGTAATTTGAGTTTCAAAGTCCCCAGAATCAGCATTTTCTACTAACTTTGATGTGGGATAAAAAAAGATTTTCCCATAAGCACCTTATGAAACTGCCATGGTTGTACTTAGTACCTCTTAGACTACGTGTACAAATTATATGAAATATTTTTACTGTGTACTTTTTGAGTAATTTGAGTTTCAAAGTCCCCAGAATCAGCATTTTCGACTAACTTTGATGTGGGATAAAAAAAGATTTTCCCATAAGCACCTTATGAAACTGCCATGGTTGTACTTAGTACCTCTTAGACTACGTGTACAAATTATATGAAATATTTTTACTGTGTACTTTTTGAGTAATTTCAGTTTCAAAGTCCCCAGAATCAGCATTTTCGACTAACTTTGATGTGGGATAAAAAAAGATTTTCCCATAAGCACCTTATGAAACTGCCATGGTTGTACTTAGTACCTCTTAGACTACTTGTACAAATTATATGAAATATTTTTACTGTGTACTTTTTGAGTAATTTCAGTTTCAAAGTCCCCAGAATCAGCATTTTCGACTAACTTTGATGTGGGATAAAAAAAGATTTTCCCATAAGCACCTTATGAAACTGCCATGGTTGTACTTAGTACCTCTTAGACTACCTGTACAAATTATATGAAATATTTTTACTGTGTACTTTTTGAGTAATTTGAGTTTCAGAGTCCTCAGAATCAGCATTTTCGACTAACTTTGATGTGGGATAAAAAAAGATTTTCCCATAAGCACCTTATGAAACTGCCATGGTTGTACTTAGTACCTCTTAGACTACGTGTACAAATTATATGAAATATTTTTACTGTGTACTTTTTGAGTAATTTGAGTTTCAAAGTCCCCAGAATCAGCATTTTCGACTAACTTTGATGTGGGATAAAAAAAGATTTTCCCATAAGCACCTTATGAAACTGCCATGGTTGTACTTAGTACCTCTTAGACTACTTGTACAAATTATATGAAATATTTTTACTGTGTACTTTTTGAGTAATTTCAGTTTCAAAGTCCCCAGAATCAGCATTTTCGACTAACTTTGATGTGGGATAAAAAAAGATTTTCCCATAAGCACCTTATGAAACTGCCATGGTTGTACTTAGTACCTCTTAGACTACCTGTACAAATTATATGAAATATTTTTACTGTGTACTTTTTGAGTAATTTGAGTTTCAGAGTCCTCAGAATCAGCATTTTCGACTAACTTTGATGTTTGATTCTGGGGACTTTGAAACTCAAATTACTCAAAAAGTACACAGTAAAAATATTTCATATAATTTGTACAGGTAGTCTAAGAGGTACTAAGTACAACCATGGCAGTTTCATCAAGTGCTTATGGGAAAATCTTTTTTTATCCCACATCAAAGTTAGTAGAAAATGCTGATTCTGGGGACTTTGAAACTGAAATTACTCAAAAAGTACACAGTAAAAATATTTCATATAATTTGTACAGGTAGTCTAAGAGGTACTAAGTACAACCATGGCAGTTTCATAAGGTGCTTATGGGAAAATCTTTTTTTATCCCACATCAAAGTTAGTCGAAAATGCTGATTCTGGGGACTTTGAAACTCAAATTACTCAAAAAGTACACAGTAAAAATATTTCATATAATTTGTACACGTAGTCTAAGAGGTACTAAGTACAACCATGGCAGTTTCATAAGGTGCTTATGGGAAAATCTTTTTTTATCCCACATCAAAGTTAGTCGAAAATGCTGATTCTGGGGACTTTGAAACTCAAATTACTCAAAAAGTACACAGTAAAAATATTTCATATAATTTGTACAAGTAGTCTAAGAGGTACTAAGTACAACCATGGCAGTTTCATAAGGTGCTTATGGGAAAATCTTTTTTTATCCCACATCAAAGTTAGTCGAAAATGCTGATTCTGGGGACTTTGAAACTGAAATTACTCAAAAAGTACACAGTAAAAATATTTCATATAATTTGTACAGGTAGTCTAAGAGGTACTAAGTACAACCATGGCAGTTTCATCAAGTGCTTATGGGAAAATCTTTTTTTATCCCACATCAAAGTTAGTCGAAAATGCTGATTCTGAGGACTTTAAAACTGAAATTACTCAAAAAGTACACAGTAAAAATATTTCATATAATTTGTACAGGTAGTCTAAGAGGTACTAAGTACAACCATGGCAGTTTCATCAAGTGCTTATGGGAAAATCTTTTTTTATCCCACATCAAAGTTAGTCGAAAATGCTGATTCTGGGGACTTTAAAACTGAAATTACTCAAAAAGTACACAGTAAAAATATTTCATATAATTTGTACAGGTAGTCTAAGAGGTACTAAGTACAACCATGGCAGTTTCATCAAGTGCTTATGGGAAAATCTTTTTTTATCCCGCATCAAAGTTAGTCGAAAATGCTGATTCTGGGGACTTTAAAACTGAAATTACTCAAAAAGTACACAGTAAAAATATTTCATATAATTTGTACAAGTAGTCTAAGAGGTACTAAGTACAACCATGGCAGTTTCATAAGGTGCTTATGGGAAAATCTTTTTTTATCCCACATCAAAGTTAGTCGAAAATGCTGATTCTGGGGACTTTGAAACTCAAATTACTCAAAAAGTACACAGTAAAAATATTTCATATAATTTGTACAGGTAGTCTAAGAGGTACTAAGTACAACCATGGCAGTTTCATAAGGTGCTTATGGGAAAATCTTTTTTTATCCCACATCAAAGTTAGTCGAAAATGCTGATTCTGAGGACTTTAAAACTGAAATTACTCAAAAAGTACACAGTAAAAATATTTCATATAATTTGTACAAGTAGTCTAAGAGGTACTAAGTACAACCATGGCAGTTTCATAAGGTGCTTATGGGAAAATCTTTTTTTATCCCACATCAAAGTTAGTCGAAAATGCTGATTCTGGGGACTTTGAAACTGAAATTACTCAAAAAGTACACAGTAAAAATATTTCATATAATTTGTACAGGTAGTCTAAGAGGTACTAAGTACAACCATGGCAGTTTCATCAAGTGCTTATGGGAAAATCTTTTTTTATCCCACATCAAAGTTAGTCGAAAATGCTGATTCTGAGGACTTTAAAACTGAAATTACTCAAAAAGTACACAGTAAAAATATTTCATATAATTTGTACAGGTAGTCTAAGAGGTACTAAGTACAACCATGGCAGTTTCATCAAGTGCTTATGGGAAAATCTTTTTTTATCCCACATCAAAGTTAGTCGAAAATGCTGATTCTGGGGACTTTAAAACTGAAATTACTCAAAAAGTACACAGTAAAAATATTTCATATAATTTGTACAGGTAGTCTAAGAGGTACTAAGTACAACCATGGCAGTTTCATCAAGTGCTTATGGGAAAATCTTTTTTTATCCCACATCAAAGTTAGTCGAAAATGCTGATTCTGGGGACTTTAAAACTGAAATTACTCAAAAAGTACACAGTAAAAATATTTCATATAATTTGTACAAGTAGTCTAAGAGGTACTAAGTACAACCATGGCAGTTTCATAAGGTGCTTATGGGAAAATCTTTTTTTATCCCACATCAAAGTTAGTAGAAAATGCTGATTCTGGGGACTTTGAAACTCAAATTACTCAAAAAGTACACAGTAAAAATATTTCATATAATTTGTACACGTAGTCTAAGAGGTACTAAGTACAACCATGGCAGTTTCATAAGGTGCTTATGGGAAAATCTTTTTTTATCCCACATCAAAGTTAGTCTAAAATGCTGATTCTGGGGACTTTAAAACTGAAATTACTCAAAAAGTACACAGTAAAAATATTTCATATAATTTGTACAGGTAGTCTAAGAGGTACTAAGTACAACCATGGCAGTTTCATCAAGTGCTTATGGGAAAATCTTTTTTTATCCCACATCAAAGTTAGTCAAATGCTGATTCTGGGGACTTTAAAACTGAAATTACTCAAAAAGTACACAGTAAAAATATTTCATATAATTTGTACAAGTAGTCTAAGAGGTACTAAGTACAACCATGGCAGTTTCATAAGGTGCTTATGGGAAAATCTTTTTTTATCCCACATCAAAGTTAGTCGAAAATGCTGATTCTGGGGACTTTGAAACTCAAATTACTCAAAAAGTACACAGTAAAAATATTTCATATAATTTGTACACGTAGTCTAAGAGGTACTAAGTACAACCATGGCAGTTTCATAAGGTGCTTATGGGAAAATCTTTTTTTATCCCACATCAAAGTTAGTCGAAAATGCTGATTCTGGGGACTTTGAAACTCAAATTACTCAAAAAGTACACAGTAAAAATATTTCATATAATTTGTACACGTAGTCTAAGAGGTACTAAGTACAACCATGGCAGTTTCATAAGGTGCTTATGGGAAAATCTTTTTTTATCCCACATCAAAGTTAGTCGAAAATGCTGATTCTGAGGACTTTAAAACTGAAATTACTCAAAAAGTACACAGTAAAAATATTTCATATAATTTGTACAAGTAGTCTAAGAGGTACTAAGTACAACCATGGCAGTTTCATAAGGTGCTTATGGGAAAATCTTTTTTTATCCCACATCAAAGTTAGTCGAAAATGCTGATTCTGGGGACTTTGAAACTGAAATTACTCAAAAAGTACACAGTAAAAATATTTCATATAATTTGTACAGGTAGTCTAAGAGGTACTAAGTACAACCATGGCAGTTTCATCAAGTGCTTATGGGAAAATCTTTTTTTATCCCACATCAAAGTTAGTCGAAAATGCTGATTCTGGGGACTTTAAAACTGAAATTACTCAAAAAGTACACAGTAAAAATATTTCATATAATTTGTACAGGTAGTCTAAGAGGTACTAAGTACAACCATGGCAGTTTCATCAAGTGCTTATGGGAAAATCTTTTTTTATCCCGCATCAAAGTTAGTCGAAAATGCTGATTCTGGGGACTTTAAAACTGAAATTACTCAAAAAGTACACAGTAAAAATATTTCATATAATTTGTACAAGTAGTCTAAGAGGTACTAAGTACAACCATGGCAGTTTCATAAGGTGCTTATGGGAAAATCTTTTTTTATCCCACATCAAAGTTAGTCGAAAATGCTGATTCTGGGGACTTTGAAACTGAAATTACTCAAAAAGTACACAGTAAAAATATTTCATATAATTTGTACAGGTAGTCTAAGAGGTACTAAGTACAACCATGGCAGTTTCATCAAGTGCTTATGGGAAAATCTTTTTTTATCCCACATCAAAGTTAGTCGAAAATGCTGATTCTGGGGACTTTAAAACTGAAATTACTCAAAAAGTACACAGTAAAAATATTTCATATAATTTGTACAAGTAGTCTAAGAGGTACTAAGTACAACCATGGCAGTTGCATAAGGTGCTTATGGGAAAATCTTTTTTTATCCCACATCAAAGTTAGTCGAAAATGCTGATTCTGGGGACTTTGAAACTCAAATTACTCAAAAAGTACACAGTAAAAATATTTCATATAATTTGTACAAGTAGTCTAAGAGGTACTAAGTACAACCATGGCAGTTTCATAAGGTGCTTATGGGAAAATCTTTTTTTATCCCACATCAAAGTTAGTCGAAAATGCTGATTCTGGGGACTTTGAAACTCAAATTACTCAAAAAGTACACAGTAAAAATATTTCATATAATTTGTACACGTAGTCTAAGAGGTACTAAGTACAACCATGGCAGTTTCATAAGGTGCTTATGGGAAAATCTTTTTTTATCCCACATCAAAGTTAGTCGAAAATGCTGATTCTGGGGACTTTGAAACTCAAATTACTCAAAAAGTACACAGTAAAAATATTTCATATAATTTGTACACGTAGTCTAAGAGGTACTAAGTACAACCATGGCAGTTTCATAAGGTGCTTATGGGAAAATCTTTTTTTATCCCACATCAAAGTTAGTCGAAAATGCTGATTCTGGGGACTTTAAAACTGAAATTACTCAAAAAGTACACAGTAAAAATATTTCATATAATTTGTACAGGTAGTCTAAGAGGTACTAAGTACAACCATGGCAGTTTCATCAAGTGCTTATGGGAAAATCTTTTTTTATCCCGCATCAAAGTTAGTCGAAAATGCTGATTCTGGGGACTTTAAAACTGAAATTACTCAAAAAGTACACAGTAAAAATATTTCATATAATTTGTACAAGTAGTCTAAGAGGTACTAAGTACAACCATGGCAGTTTCATAAGGTGCTTATGGGAAAATCTTTTTTTATCCCACATCAAAGTTAGTCGAAAATGCTGATTCTGGGGACTTTGAAACTCAAATTACTCAAAAAGTACACAGTAAAAATATTTCATATAATTTGTACAGGTAGTCTAAGAGGTACTAAGTACAACCATGGCAGTTTCATAAGGTGCTTATGGGAAAATCTTTTTTTATCCCACATCAAAGTTAGTCGAAAATGCTGATTCTGAGGACTTTAAAACTGAAATTACTCAAAAAGTACACAGTAAAAATATTTCATATAATTTGTACAAGTAGTCTAAGAGGTACTAAGTACAACCATGGCAGTTTCATAAGGTGCTTATGGGAAAATCTTTTTTTATCCCACATCAAAGTTAGTCGAAAATGCTGATTCTGGGGACTTTGAAACTGAAATTACTCAAAAAGTACACAGTAAAAATATTTCATATAATTTGTACAGGTAGTCTAAGAGGTACTAAGTACAACCATGGCAGTTTCATCAAGTGCTTATGGGAAAATCTTTTTTTATCCCACATCAAAGTTAGTCGAAAATGCTGATTCTGAGGACTTTAAAACTGAAATTACTCAAAAAGTACACAGTAAAAATATTTCATATAATTTGTACAGGTAGTCTAAGAGGTACTAAGTACAACCATGGCAGTTTCATCAAGTGCTTATGGGAAAATCTTTTTTTATCCCACATCAAAGTTAGTCGAAAATGCTGATTCTGGGGACTTTAAAACTGAAATTACTCAAAAAGTACACAGTAAAAATATTTCATATAATTTGTACAGGTAGTCTAAGAGGTACTAAGTACAACCATGGCAGTTTCATCAAGTGCTTATGGGAAAATCTTTTTTTATCCCACATCAAAGTTAGTCGAAAATGCTGATTCTGGGGACTTTAAAACTGAAATTACTCAAAAAGTACACAGTAAAAATATTTCATATAATTTGTACAAGTAGTCTAAGAGGTACTAAGTACAACCATGGCAGTTTCATAAGGTGCTTATGGGAAAATCTTTTTTTATCCCACATCAAAGTTAGTCGAAAATGCTGATTCTGGGGACTTTGAAACTCAAATTACTCAAAAAGTACACAGTAAAAATATTTCATATAATTTGTACAAGTAGTCTAAGAGGTACTAAGTACAACCATGGCAGTTTCATAAGGTGCTTATGGGAAAATCTTTTTTTATCCCACATCAAAGTTAGTCGAAAATGCTGATTCTGGGGACTTTGAAACTCAAATTACTCAAAAAGTACACAGTAAAAATATTTCATATAATTTGTACACGTAGTCTAAGAGGTACTAAGTACAACCATGGCAGTTTCATAAGGTGCTTATGGGAAAATCTTTTTTTATCCCACATCAAAGTTAGTCGAAAATGCTGATTCTGGGGACTTTGAAACTCAAATTACTCAAAAAGTACACAGTAAAAATATTTCATATAATTTGTACACGTAGTCTAAGAGGTACTAAGTACAACCATGGCAGTTTCATAAGGTGCTTATGGGAAAATCTTTTTTTATCCCACATCAAAGTTAGTCGAAAATGCTGATTCTGGGGACTTTGAAACTCAAATTACTCAAAAAGTACACAGTAAAAATATTTCATATAATTTGTACACGTAGTCTAAGAGGTACTAAGTACAACCATGGCAGTTTCATAAGGTGCTTATGGGAAAATCTTTTTTTATCCCACATCAAAGTTAGTCGAAAATGCTGATTCTGGGGACTTTGAAACTCAAATTACTCAAAAAGTACACAGTAAAAATATTTCATATAATTTGTACAAGTAGTCTAAGAGGTACTAAGTACAACCATGGCAGTTTCATAAGGTGCTTATGGGAAAATCTTTTTTTATCCCACATCAAAGTTAGTCGAAAATACTCATTGTTCTATAAAAAGGACTTTGAAACTCAAATTACTCAAAGTACACAGTAAAAGTAGTTAATATTATTTGTGCAAGTAGTCTTGAGAAGTATTAAGTACAAACATGGCAGTGTAATAAACTACTTATGAAATAATAGAAATGAACCACATGCCATCCTTTACTTTGAAATCCTCACCGGAAGTGTTCCTCTGTGGAATTGTCTGTAGCTTTTGTTTAGTGGTCGAATATACTGCGCGTCCTATTGATTCGATGTTCAATAATACTGCACATACGAAACGTCCTATTGATTAGACTAAACGTCCTATTGATTCGATGCGCATTCAATGTCATATTAAGTATTTCTGTAAGATCTACTTGCGAGACTGTGTTCAAAAGTCACGTCGGTTCATTACAACAGCCTCCCAGGGTTGTTTGAATGCATTACCGTAAACCTGGAACTAATCGCGCACTCGAAAAACAAGAGCGGCTCACTTGACCACGCAAAAGCAAAAGACGGCTCACTTGACCGCAGTAATTTACGGGTCATGAAGCCCCCATTTGTAGAGAATCACTCTGATTCAGATTCAGATTCAGATTCAGAGTTTTATTTGCCACATGGAATCAATACAATCAGAGTTTCTTCATTACACAATCATAAATATCATACCATGGACAAAAGGAGCAGGAAGAAGAATAAATCTTATAGTTACCTGCCCCTTATTCCTAAACTAAACAAGTGTTTACTTGATGGTCGGCGTACAACCTAATTTACACAAAATAATAATTTATACCATGTACAAAAAACAAACAATCCACAGTTTAAACAAGAACAAATTTAATAATAATAATAATAAAGAATTGATTGTAAATTATTAAATGTAAATGATTGGCTGGGAATTGACGTGCAGATTTCAGGGTTAAAACATGGCTGGGAAGTCGAGCATCATGGGAAAAACCTCCTCTGTTTCTCCATTTAGCAGTTTTAGTGATTTTTCAACAATCTTTTACAGTACACCTTACTGTAAATTGTACCTAAATTGTACCTCATCCCATTTCTGCTCTGCACTATATAGTATTGTACATTAGTACATTGCATAGTATATTGTATATTGTATGGTAACTCAGTTACTTCTATTCTGCATCGAACATTGTACATATGTCTATACTGAACACTGTGACCTCTATTTTACATGCTATACTATTTTATTTCATACTTATCTTGTCTAACACAGTCTCTGGAGCGAAACAGTAAGAAGCATTTTGTATAAAAGTATTCTGTACTTCTGTATGACAACTATTAAAGAAACTTGAACTTGAAACTTGAACTTGATATTTAGGAGAGCAATATTATATATAATTACGGTAAATACAAATACATCATCTTTTATTTATTTATTTACTATTACCTTTCACTACTGTAAATCAGAGAAAAGTACAAAAACAAACTTTTTTTTAGAAGAAAATAGTTTGAGATTCTTACTTTTAACTTAATACATGGACCTCCTACGATATACGTCTCCTCCTTTAAAACTTTTAGCAAAACTATGGGTCGAGGCCGGGGGGGGACATCCGAGGGGACTTCCGAACACTTTCCAAGACCGCCTGGTAAAATAATCATGACCCCTCTCTCCCGTTTAAGACCAGAGTTCCCCAGCGCCAGTCATCCTCTCCACCGGGGGGGTGGTGGATAAAGTAGGGCCTAGTATAAACCCTTATGAATCGCTGAATCATGCACAGGAAGTGTAATTCTCGTCTGAACTATCGGGGAATGTAAAAATACAGTCATAAACCACGTTCCCCCCGAGTCTCCGGGCTTTAATGGACGAGGGAGCCTGGTAGTCAGGGGTAGAAGAAGAAGTGACCAAAGCAGCCATTTTGCGCGGCACTTCCACCAGTTTAATTATGCATGCCTCGCATCTGCTGTCAAAATAACACCACTGTGCCCGCCCCGCCGGCGTTCCTTGTAAGTACATCAATCTGAGGTGGGCACTATTTACAGACATGGAGCACCGCCCCCTCGGGTAGTGTACCCTCAGCCCTAACCCGCGGCCCAGGGGGGGGGAAGCCAAACGGAGCGAGCTGAAAGTACAGACGTCAGGCGTTTTTCTTTCAGCCCCCTCCACACTACCCTCCTCCCCA